>NC_048281.1:28892069-29099569 GCF_009762535.1 Notolabrus celidotus | reverse complement strand
ATAGAATAAGAAAATAAAAGTAATGAATCTTGTCAGTGATGGTCTCGTTTGCTTTTGTAGACCATCAAGAGACAACAACATTAAATTCAGTCAGTTTCATAACCAGTTAAAAAATCCTCACAGGAGCTTTAAATAGTCAGAAAGTTTTACAGAGTTTGCTTTGCAGCAAGTCAAACATTTTGAGGTTGTGATTCTGGGAGGACTGGGATTCATGACCTCAGTGTTTGACAAGCTCTAATTACGGCCTCACCACATTATGATAAGAATTTAAGAAGAAAAAACAGTGTATACACCCTTTAACAGTGACAAAAACACACAGACAATCCGCTCAGCTCAAACCTGCTGAAAGCTTCAACGTGGCCAAACGAGCCTCTGAACAACCAGGTCACTGGGAACACTGGGGCCCTGCCAGCCTTTGTGTAGCAGCTCGCTACACAGCATGTCAGGGGGGACCGTGTGTGTGTGTGTGTGCGTGTGTCAGAGCAGTACAGCCTCCTCTCATGTTGTGAGAGCAGAGGCCCAGTGCTCCATTCCTCTGTGACCGTTGTCCACCTCCCCCCTCCACCCGTCTCCCTCTCCCCTCCCTCCGTCCTCGTTTTTCTCCTTAAACTGTCTTTTGTTTTCATTTTCGTTGGCATTTCTGCTCCGTCGTTGTTCGGGACCCTAAATGAGTCTTGACTGGCCCGCGGGCCATTGGAGAAGCACAAAGGACTTCGTTCTACTCGCTACAGTTGATCCATTGTGGGCGTCCCACAATGCACTAATTGACGATGACAATTAAGCGCGGTCGACACTCAGCTTCAATTTGCCCGCTGCTCGACGTACATCGCGGGCAAACGATTCAGCCTGTGAGTGCTGATGACACAGTATGCAGATTCACTCGGGCAGGTTTACATGCACCTTTGATTCACACGTTTCTCTCCTCGCCCAGTTTGAGGCCTGACAACATGCAGCAAGCTGACACATTATCGTTTCGGGGCTCTGTTTGTGAACTGTTATGGAAGTCCATCTGAACCTTGGTGTTACTAGCAGATAAAACAATCTGACTACAAGAGGCTTTGAGAGACTCCAGTTAGCACTTACTGGGATTTCAGTGTTGGAATTTAGTTGAAATCAGGTCTGGTCTTAGACTTAAATTCAACCACTTTCAACCCAAAAATCTTCTCAACATCGGCGTGTTTCCAGACACAGTTGTGCCTTTAAATTTAAAGCTCCTGTGCAGATTTTGTATGTGGTTATGACATGTAGTTATGGCTGACATTCAAAATGATGTCTCTATATGAGCAACAAAAGCAAACCAGGCCGTCCAAGTGAAGACTGACTGTTCCTATTGAGTCATTTTTAACGACAGAAACACTGGTGGGGGGTAGGTGTCACTGGAAGTGATTAACCCTCCTGTTATGTTCGTTTCTCTGGAACAGCAATAATGTTCCTGGGTCAATTTGACCCGGGGCATATTCAATTATCCAAAAGTGTCAGAACCCAAAAAAATCCAAATACACATTTTTTAAATCAAATTTTTAACTCCTTTAACTTAAATGGTTAACTTATTAACCATTTAAATCAAGATTTGGTCCATTGGTGTTCTTTAATTCTCACAGATCATGGTTCAATGAGGATAACTCACTCATTTTTCATTTAAATTAATGTTAAAACTTTCTTTTAAGTACATTGGAAAGCCCTAAATATAAATACAATAGTTTTACATGACATAGATTTTTGTTTATTTTATTTTACATTTTGACATTTTTTGTGATGTTGATAAATTAACCATTTCCAGATTTTTATGCTGCATTTAGCAGGTTTGGGCGGCACATATTGCCTAAAATAGACTTTAAAAATGTTAAATTTGACCCGCAACATAACAGAAGGGTTAACTGCATGCTTTTATTTTTTACCTTCATGGAAAATATTTTTAATGAGTCATAAATTTGAGTGTTAAAATGATTTACAAGCTCAGGATTAAATGAAAAAGAAAAAAGGTACCACTTTGTCCATAGGGGGCGCCAGAATCACGGCAAACTTAAAGTCCCTCACGGGAGCTTTAAATGTCGTCTTCATTTTTGTGTTAGGAGGATGGAAGTTGTTGTTTCGTGGTGCTTCTTTTTTTAGCAGTGGTTGAAATCTCATAAGTGCAGCTGAAGTTAAAGAACATCGAACATAAAAAAAAATGATTCTAAAAGTTTGGAACAAGGAGGGACTGCCCTGCTTTGAGGCCTGGCTTACAGAATTCTCCAGTACCTTATATATGGAGAGAATCAGATATGAGCTGTTGGGCAAAACAACCAGATTCGAACAGATATGGCAGCCCATCCTTGACTACATCACGGCTCTTAGAAGATCCACATGACACCTCAATGCCTTTGCCTTTTAATGCCACAATATAATTGCTCAAAAGGATGACCATAGCAATATGTAATTTAGAGTGCTACACAGATAATATGTGTGTGTTTTGTTTTTGTTTTGTTTGTAGAATGGGATGGGAGAGGGGGGTATGTTCTTCTTTGTTAACCTTCTGAATGGTCTATGTCTTCTGAAAAAGCTATAAATAAAGTATTAAAAAAAAAGAACATCAAACATCAAAGAATATGAATAATTCTTAACACAAGATTCAAACAGTTTCAGTATCGAGAAGATGATCTTTATTGGCATCAGTGACGAGCGGACAAATATGAAGAAAATCAAACAGACAGCGAAATCATCAGAAAATCATCTCCCTGTGCTTGCATAAAAGTTTGGCTGCCATGAGAAAACAAAGATCAAATAATAACTTAAAAAGTGCAAAAACAGAGAAGAATTTCAGTCCAAGTACTCTCTTTAAATACTGTACAATATATCCTTCTCCAAAACATACTGCCATGAACATAATGAGCCTGCAACATAAACACTTTCACTACACACGTTCAACTGAACATTGCACTGAGGTTAAAGAAAAACATCCTTCATACAAACAGGTTCTTTATCACAGACGTATTCATGCTTCCAAATCAAGGATTGAATGAAAGGGAGGAACATGTTAGGAGAGCAATAAAACAAAATCCATTAAACACAAAGCTCCAGGTTGTATGAAAACAAAATACTGCATTAAGAGAAAAGGAACATTTTACAGAGATGAGATGTGACTTTGAAATCATCCACCATTGCTACATGAAGGCAAACCAGGAGCCCAGCAAGAACTGAAAACTTTAAGTATTCCTTTTTTATATTTATGAGCACAAAATGAGTAATCCATGCTCCTGAATATGACTCAATTTAATGTATCAATATAAGTTAGTTGCTTGAAACAGTTTTGGTACATTTTGTTGAGTTCAATCAACCACAAGTTTTTCTGCCCTGTAAACCAAAAACTGCGACAAATAACCAAAGACACACTAATGTATGTCTATATATTTTGTAAATAAAATAAATCCTTGATTCAAACATCAGCCCAGGAAAAAAACTAAACTTTTAAAGCTCCTGTGAGGAACTTTTGGCTTGTGTCATTTTTGGCGCCCCCTGTGGACAAAGATGTACCTCTTACATAAAGGAGCACATGTGAGGTTTTTCCTGAATGAGTAAGTGATAAGCTTTAAATAGAAAATGTCACCCTGCTTTGATTTAACAGTTGAGAGTATCACTCATCAGTACAGAGCCCCAAAAGTTAGAGAGAAAAAAAGTGTATTATGTGCACAAGTTGTTATCTTGAGGAAACAACTAAAACATCTTGTGCATACAATGCATTTATCTTGTGACAACTAATTATCATGTGTTCACAATATATTAATGTTGTGGAGACAATCAAATGTTCTGTGCTCAGAAGTTATTTTATGCACAAGTGTTAATATCTTGAGCTCACAATTTAATATGTTGCGTTTGTGCAAGATGTTAGTGAGTCAATTATCTTGTGCACACAAGGTATTATCTTGTGGGAATTAGTCAGCTATTGTGTGTTCACATTAAAAATTATCTTGTGGGAACAAGTTATTATCCTGTGCTAACCAGTCGAGTTCTTTTTGCACTCAAGCTAGAATTTTGTACAACCAAGTTAATATCCAACATACACGCAAGATACAATGAGCCAACTATCATATGAGCACAAGCTGTTGTCATGCAGGAACAATTTAAAGATCTTGTTCTTACAACACATTTATCTTGTGAAAATTAGTTATCTTGTGTTCACAGTATAATTATCTTATGGGAACAAGTAAATATCTTGTGCTCACAAGTTATGTCTGCACAGGGACATATATTGTGTTCACAAGTTAATATCTTGTGCTCACAAGTTATGTCTGCACAGGGACATATATTGTGTTCACAAGTTAATATCTTGTGCTTACAAGTTAATATCTTGTGCTCAAGAGTTAATGTCTTGTGCTCACAAGTTAATATCTTGTGCTCAAGAGTTAATATCTTGTGCTCACAAGTTAATATCTTGTGCTCACGAGTTAATATCTTGTGCTCAAGAGTTAATATCTTGTGCTCACAAGTTAATATCTTGTGCTCACAAGTTAATATCTTGTGCGCAAGAGTTAATATCTTGTGCTCACAAGTTAATATCTTGTGCCCAAGAGTTAATATCTTGTGCTCAAGAGTTAATATCTTGTGCTCACAAGTTAATATCTTATGCTCAAGAGTTAATATCTTGTGCTCACAAGTTAATATCTTGTGCTCACAAGTTAATATCTTGTGCTCAAGAGTTAATATCTTGTGCTCACAAGTTAATATCTTGTGCTCACAAGTTAATATCTTATGCTCAAGAGTTAATATCTTGTGCTCACAAGTTAATATCTTGTGCTCACTAGTTAATATCTTGTGCTCACAAGTTAATATCTTGTGCTCACAAGTTAATATCTTGTGCTCAAGAGTTAATATCTTGTGCTCACAAGTTAATATCTTGTGCTCACAAGTTAATATCTTGTGCCCAACAGTTAGTATCTTGTGCTCAAGAGTTAATATCTTGTGCTCACAAGTTAATATCTTGTGCTCACAAGTTAATATCTTGTGCGCAAGAGTTAATATCTTGTGCTCACAAGTTAATACCTTGTGCTCACAAGTTAATATCTTGTGCTCACAAGTTAATATCTTGTGCTCACAAGTTAATATCTTGTGCTTACAAGTTAATATCTTGTGCTCAAGAGTTAATATCTTGTGCTCACAAGTTAATATCTTGTGCTCAAGAGTTAATATCTTGTGCTCACAAGTTAATATCTTGTGCTCACAAGTTAATATCTTGTGCCCAACAGTTAGTATCTTGTGCTCAAGAGTTAATATCTTGTGCTCACAAGTTAATATCTTGTGCGCAAGAGTTAATATCTTGTGCTCACAAGTTAATACCTTGTGCTCACAAGTTAATATCTTGTGCTCACAAGTTAATATCTTGTGCCCAAGAGTTAATATCTTGTGCTCACAAGTTAATATGTTGTGAGCAAGAGTTAATATCTTGTGCCCAAGAGTTAATATCTTGTGCTCACAAGTTAATATGTTGTGCGCAAGAGTTAATATCTTGTGCTCACAAGTTAATATCTTGTGCATACAATGGATTGATCTTATGGGTATAAGTCAGTCATATTGTGCTAACAAATTAATATCTTGAGCTCACAAATAAATATGTTTTGTATATGCAAGATGTTACCAAGTCAATTATCTTGTGCACAAAAGTTATTATCATGTGGAAACGATTTCTTGTGGGAATAAAACAGTTATCTTGTGTTCACAATGTAATAATCGTATAGAATAAAGTACCTTAGCCTCAAAAGTTAATATCTTGTGAGTACAAGTTAATGCTTTAGGTGTTGCAAGATGTTAACAAGTCAGTTATCTTGTGCGCAAAGGTTGTTATCTTGTAGAATACGTTAAAAATCTTGTGCTTAAATTGCATTTATCTTATGGGAATTAGTCATTTATCTGGTACTCACATGTTCTCATCTTGTTTGCTCACAACTTTCTATCTTACACACATTGTCTTGATCTCACATTGTAATCATCTTGTTTAACATGCTTTTTTCTTCGGCGCACAAGATACAATCTTCACTTTTTTGTTCTTTTGGGGCTCTGTACATTGGGAATATTTGCTGTGGAGAATGTGATAAAAAAAGGGGCTAATTCAGCAGCATGCTGTTAATCTGTCGGTTTGACAACCAGCTAAAAATCTCCTCACAGGAACTTTAGACGAAGACCTACAGGACACAATATGTTTCTTATAGATGCTATGAGTTTGTCCTGATTATCTACAGGACATCATTTGTTCATCAAGGCTCTGTTTAATGCTTTTTCAATCTGTGTGCAAAAAAAGTAAACACATAAAGAAGAAATCCCTGGAAGCTGCCACACACCACAGAAAAATAAATACATAGCATAACTAACAAAGAAGCTTCTGAATAAATAAAACAAAAACAGAAAAAACACCAAAAATACTTAAACCAAGGATCTGACACCTTTTCATTATTTTTCTGCAGCAGGCACGATCAGTCAACAATAACTTAAACATCCGTCAAAAGAAAACACATTGACACATCAGTGCACCGTCCCTGTCACCATTTAAACAACACTCAGTTATTTAGTTTCCACATGCTTCTTTAACTTAAATAACTGGTTTCTGCTTTCACAAAAATACATACTGTATTCCCTCATAAATCCATCACTGAGGTTTTTTTCAGTCCGGTGCTGAGTGCAGCAGCTTGTTCCCCCTCCGTGTCTACATGTTCTTTATGGCTCAAATAAGCTGAGAGACAAGAGAGCGGAAACAGAGGAGCGAAGAGTTGACACTGAATGAAGAAAAGATCTGCTGTAAAGAGGAAAGAGAAGAATTTGCAGCTACATTTTGATCCAATTATTATAAATGGTGAAATATCCTTAAAGCTGCTATGCGTGGTTTTGTTACGGTGCATTAAAGCTTCTCCCTAAATGCTCTAAAAGCTTGCATCCGACTTGGTGATCCGTCCGATGATCTCAGGGAGTGCAGCTTTAAACGTTCAGTAACAGCAGCTTCTATTGGTTAAATTCACGAAAAGTTTCAGTTCTGATTTGATCAACTTTTTATTTGTTTGTAGAAACAATAAAAATGTAGTTAACATGATCAAAATGTCATTTTTTTAGGGTTAGAATCTTAAATGCTTTCGCTCAATTCCCACCACTAAATCTAAACCAAAATGTGAACTTTTCGTGAAGCAAAAAGCTGCAGAGTTCCTTAAAATCTTGACATTTTTTGTTTCCTTTTCATTATTTGACCAGTAAGGAGACAGATTATCAGCTACGACCACCTGACGGTTCCAAATCTTTCCTTAACTTTTGTAAAATTTATCATAAACAGATAGAAACCCGTCCCTTCTGACGGCGTTGTTCGTAAAATGTAAACCAAAGCATGTCCGGACCTTTAAACGTGAGAGCAGTGGGTCATAAAGGCCATCTAGGTTGCATAGAAATACTAAAAGCTAAAGCTGCTATCATGTCTGATAGAGTCTGCATGAATAAAGCACAACAGGAAGAAGATTCAGAGAAGAGGAGGAGAAGGAGGGGAGAAGGCAACAATGAAAGAAGAATAAGTTACAGTATATTATTGCCTGTTATTTTACACTTTGAGTGATGGAGGGAGGAAAATGTGCTCAAAGACTGAAGAAGAGTCCCTTTAAAGTAACGTGTACATACAATAACACTGATAAATGTGTTACAAAACATCTTTCATTCCACATCTAGAATTTCAGTAACTCGACTTGAGGAGAAGGAGGATTAAATCTTAATACACTTCAATCCCAGCCTTAAATTAAAGCTGTTTTATTATTATTTAGTAAAACATCTTGATGTTATAGTTAAACTGGCCTCCCCAGTAAACCTTCAATCTAATCACTCAGTCTCTCATGATGACCTGAATGTGACTGTTAATATTTGTCGTCTACTTCTTTACAAACGAAAGCAGCTGTGGTCAGTTCGGGTTCAAAGTTCTGGATTCAATGTCATGAAAAGCTTTCCTGCTGTTGATGTAAATGCTCCAAATCACCTTTTCTACGGTGGCCCTGAAGGACAAAATTAATTTACAAAAGATGAAGCACTTTTACAAAGTTGGAAAACAAATTTACATTTTATAAATCAAAATTACATCAGCAAAACACTTTTACCAAGGCCAAAACACTTTTTCATTTAAGAAAACAAATTTACGAAATAAAAAAACCCCACATTTACAAGCTGTGAGACAATTTTACAAACGACGGAACACTTTACATTCATTTTTAACAGAAAGGGAATGTACCAAACACCGGAAGTGATCCGGAGTGAACGGAGTATCAGTACCAAACGTCGCTCTGTGTGGTTTCTCTTCATCCAAACAAACTAAATGAGCCCTCACTCGATCACTCCTGGATCACTTCCGGTATTTGGTACATTCCCTTTCTGTTAAAAATAAATGTTAATTTGTTTCAGAAATGTTAAAAGTGTTCCACTGTTTGTAAAATTGTCTCACTGCTTGTAAAAGTGTTTTTTTATTTTGTCAATTTGTTTTCTTAAATGTAAATTTGTCTCCAACTTTGTAAAAGTGCTTCATCTCTTGTAAATTTGTTTTGTCCTTCAGGGCCACCGTACTTTTCCTCCAGAAAACAACTCTGCTTAAGTTCAGTAAGCGTTTAAGACAGAGGTGTAGTGTGGGTTATAAACTAAGGGGTGGATGTGGAATGTGCAAAAAACTGCAGTTCCGGGCACTGGTGGCCTAGCAATCTAAGCGCCCCACATACAAAGGCTATAGTCCCTGTCCCAGAGGTCGCAGGTTCGATTCCAGCCTCGAACATTTACTGCATGTCCTCCCCCTCTCTATGCTCCCAACATTTCCTGTCTCTCTTCAGCTGTCCTATCCATAAAGGCAAAAATGCCCAAAAAATCTATCTTTAAAAAAACCCCAAAAAACAGCAGTTCCGGGCGCTGGTGGCCTAGCGGTCTAAGCGCCCCGCATAGAGACTACAGTCCTTGTTGCAGAGGATGTCTTCCCCCACTCTATACTCCCCTTGCTTCCTGTCTGTCTTCAGCTGTCCTGTCATAAAGGCAAAAATGCCCAAAAAACACAACTTAAAAACATAAACTGCAGTTCCTCAAGTGTCCACTTGAGGCTGCTTCCAAAAATGAAGAAAGCCCCACACACACCCATGTTAAATTCCCATTTTTGCATTTTTGCAGCCAAATTAAATAACCTAACCTCAAATCTATCTCTGACATGTACCCGAGTGAAACCACACAGCTGCTTTTCTCTGTGAAGAAGTAAACCACAAACTTTTTCACAGCCTCCCTTTAAGGCTACAGTTTCATGAAGCGTCATTTAAGATGTTTTTTCCTCTAAATATAGTCCATGAACAAAGACAGAAAGCCATCACATGTTACGGACACACCAGAGATATTCTAAGTTATTT
Organism: Notolabrus celidotus; assembly: GCF_009762535.1. Classification (NCBI taxonomy): domain Eukaryota; kingdom Metazoa; phylum Chordata; class Actinopteri; order Labriformes; family Labridae; genus Notolabrus; species Notolabrus celidotus. The sequence continues at coordinate 29,090,204 of NC_048281.1, read as the reverse complement.
TTTGTTTGACCAATACTCCAAACCCAAAATAAAGAGGTTGTACGCAGAGAATAAACCACCAAAACATCATCCATTCTCCATCCAATGACTGATTGTTATCAAGTGTGACTTTGAGGCCGGAGTGGCACATTGGTTAGGATAATTACTAAGATGTTTCCACCACCATTCTGATGTTTTTAGTTGATTCAACCCCTGAAATAAACAGTAAGTGTAGATAGTGAGGTGGTGAAAGGGTGAAGATGGAGGTGGATGATTTAGAGGTGAGATGTGTGACTACAAAATACACGTAAGATCAGTCTGTAAAGCCTGATGCAGCAGTTCCTCAGTAGGTTTTCTCCCTGCTCTTTACAGTACCACAAAGGGGGGGTTGGGGGGGGGGTTGTTTAGTCCACACAAACACAAACCTGACAAAGCATCAGACGCTATGAGCTCATCCTCTGCTCGCTGAATTTGTCCTGCAGACACACACAAACCAGAACAGCAGGCACTTTTGTCCGGAGTCATGGCCTGGCAGCGCTCTCATTCTCAGAGCGTCTTTATATTTGTGTGTGTGTGTCTGTGTGTGTGTGTGTGTTTGCACGTCTGTCTCAGGTGTCTTGGTAGGGCAGGTGGAAGCACCCGGGGCTGTCGTCGTCAGGTGACCAGAAGGAGGACGGCCTCTTGTGGTGGAGTTCTCGGCGGACGCAGCGAGGACACGGCTGAGCTTTCTGTCGACACTCGGTGTGGAACACGGCGCCGCAGCCGTCACATCTGCAAAACACACACACCCACACACAGTCAGTCACAAAGTTCACCAAATACTCAACACAAAATATATCTTCTTTTGATATGACATTGGTATTTTATTGCATTATTGGTATTTTGTTGTGTCATTGGTATGCCACAGTGACATGGTTTTTTATTTTTGACAGTGGGCATGTCATTGTAATATTGGTATGATGAATGTATTGATTGTGAGCAGCACTGCACTTATGTCCATGACAAATTTCCCCCCGGGGACAATAAATTCAATCAAGATTTCTTCCATTTACAGACAAATGTCTTACTAAAGGTTCTGCATGAGTTAAACAAACTCTCATTCTTCATCATGTAGTCAGAGAGTCGTTCATGTTCAGTTGTTTCTCATTCTGCAGTCCGTCAGCGTGAGAGTAACTTAACCAACAGATCCAGCTCAGGGAATCGTCCCTGCTCAGTTCCAGTAAGTACAGCACAGACACACAGCAGTTATCAGTCAACACTTAACACTTCCTTCACAAGTCATAAAGCACAACTCAACGAGGAAGGTGTGTGTGTGAGAAGGAGAGATAGTAAAGACCGGTGTGTGTGTGGAGTGTCGGAGTCTTCTAAGAATCGTCCTGATCAGCTCTTATCGCTCTGCAGTCTGTGGCTCTGAGTTTCAGTGTCGATGAGGACGAGGATCTGGACTGTGTTAACGTCCCTGTCCTGAACACACACACACTCACACACACATACACACGCCTGGTGTCACTGACAGCAGCAGCACATTTCATCTCTTGAGTTTTATTGGTGTAAACGGCCACAGGTGACTGATGATATATTCTGCAGAAGTGTGTTTGCAGCTCACTCAGAGGGCGAGTGAGTTTCTGCTAACTTCATTTTCAGAATCTAGATATCCAGATCAACAGTTTCTGGTTTAGTTCTCCAGCTTTACTCATTTATTAACATCTCTCTTTAAGCACTGATCAAACAGAGAACGACAAATTAAGACAGCTTGGTTGTCTTTCTTTTATTCTTTCTTTACCAAGGAAGAGCAATCACTTTACAGTCAGCATTCATTCCACAGCAGAATGTGACATGTATAGTAGGCAACACATACTTGATAGTTCTACAGCAATTTGGCTCTTCAATGATTTTTTTTTTTTAGGGAACTTAAGAAATACAACAGAGCATGGGAAGATTCCATTTTAAAGGTGTAAATGGAAGAGATTGCAAAAATGAAATCAAGAGCAAGCCAAAAATAAAATAGAAATGAACTGTATCTTCACTCCTTCACTACATTCAGTCAGATGAAATCTGGCCTTACAGGTTTAACATATTCCATCCATTTGGACCAGATTTTGTACAATCTTTCCTTTTGAACCTTGAGGGAGAATGAAAGCCTTTCCAGAATTTAAATTTGATGTATTTCAATCCAGTCATCAATAGTAGGGGGATCAGGTTTCAACCATTTCCTTGTAACAGCTTTTTTGCTTGCTGCCAAAATAATTTGTGCTAATTTCTTACCACTTATATTCCATCCATCGCAGAAAAAGTCACCCATATAGACTGTGTCGCAACTAAAAGGGGTGTTAATTTAAAAAATATTATTGATGTGCCTGTGACTGTCCTTCCAAAAGGGCGCTATAACTGGTAAATTCCAGAAAACATGGTCACGATTGACGACATTCATCCCACAAACTGTCATGTGTTGTGACAAAAATGGAAATCAAGACTTATTAAACATGCTTTGGGTTGTGCAACACAGGCAGGTTAATGGTAAGTGAAATTAATGCCCAGAGGAAGAGAGAGAGATGACTAAATTTACAAAAATAATTTAAAAAAAAATTAATAAATAAACAGATATTTTCCACACAGGCTGGCTTTAGTTAATAGTTAATCTTGGTTTCACAAAGCTGGAAATTAAGACTTCTTTCTAATAAAATTACAACTTATCCTCTTAAAATTATGTCTTTATATTCATTAAACTATGATTTTTTTTGTAATTAACAAGCTTTTTTCTCATACTTTTCTCTTGTTAATTTATGACTTCATTGTCCTTATATAACGACTCAATTCTCATAAATTTATGACTTAATCGTGTTTATTCAACGTCATTCTTGCCACATTTATGAGAATACAGTCCCAAGAAAAGTAGTAAAGTAAATGTACAACTTATAGTTTGGAAACTTAACTTTTTCTCTGGACTTTTCTCTGGAACGTAGCTTTAATCCGGCTGCAGAGGGCTAAACCTTTAAACAACTTTAGCAGGGATGGATTCTAGTTTTTTGAAATAGGGATGAATCATCTCTACAACAGCCCTTCAGTTTCTCTCACAAAGTCAGAACAATACGAGCCTCCGCTCAGGCACTGAGCAGAAACAGAGAACACACTCACTCTACCCGAGGGCCTGTAACTGAAATAAATATAACTTCTCACACAGGCAGAGACATTACGACTGGATATATGATGTAGTATCAGTTAATGATCTCCTGTTCCTGTGAGTTTCTCTGACGGGTTATTACAAAGTTCATTCAGAATATCCGCCTCCAGAGGAATATAAAAAAGTACATCCAGTGCTTTTTAAACAGGTGACTGACTCTTAGGTACTCTGAGAAGAAGGAGTGCAGGTTCTTGACACAACTCATTGCCTTCTGAAAAAGCTCTCTGCTTTCTGCTGAGCAGGATTTCTGAACAGGCAGCAGAGGAAACCGAAGCAGCACAAAGTGAGGGGAGAAATTATCCACTTTTGACTCTTGGTCTTATTTGAACAAATACTTCAATCTGCACCTTGTCCTGAGAGTGTAAGGTCAATAAAACAGGTCCGAACATTGCTTTATCAAATAAAGACCTAACTCTCTAAGCAGAGGAGGTCTGTTGTTTGATTGTAAGTAATAAAGTAACCTCAGATCCAATGCCAATCATGAATCAATCATATGTACAATAAGCTGCCTGACTCTCATCAGGTATTAAAGTATTTAAGATTTGATGTGTACCTCTTGGTGGCGCTCTCCTGGAAGGGGTAGATGACCTGTCCGTTGTGGCAGAGCTCGCAGATGAAACCTTTCTCTCTACACAAACTGCAGCTGAACACATGAGAGCTGGCAAACTTGATCACTTTGGCGAGGAAAGGAGCCAGTTTCCCATCGATCACCTGGAGGAGGAGGAGAGGAGAGGGGAGGGATGAGGAGAGAAGAACAGAGGGAGAGATGTGATCAACACAAGACGGATCCAAAGATGGTGGTTCACAACAGGACTGTATATTATTTATATGAGCTATAACTCACAGCTGTAAGCAGTATTTCCCTCTTGAATCCGGAACAAATAAATAAGAAACACTTCAGTTTTAACCACTAAATCAGCAGCGATCAACCTGAGGGAAGCAGAGAGCCAGCTCCATCTTCAGCTATCGGCGTAGAAATGGTGTGAAGACTTGAACAAGATACCCGGGCCTTTACCCAGTAAATACAAGTTAACATGGTGATTGGGAAAGCATAACTCGTTCACCTTTTTCTCCTGTTTACAGCGATTCATTCAGACTTTTGAGATAAGTTTCATTGTGAATGTTAATAATAATAATCCATTTATTTTATATAGCACTTTTCAAAATCTCAAAGACACTGTACAATTGTTAAAATCAATACAAGCAAAAAATAAATAACACAGATCAAAGAAAACAACAGTACAATCACAAATTAAAAGCTAACTTAAAAAGGTGAGTTTTTAAAAGAGATTTGAAAGCTGAAAGGTCAGAGCAGTTTTGGATATTGGGGGGGAGGAGTTCCAGAGAGAGGGGGCGGCTACTGAGAAGGCTCTGTCCACCCCGGGTTCGGTGCTTGGTTCTGTGAGGTGGGGACAGGAGGTTGGCGTGTGAGGAAGGCAGGTTACGGGAAGGAGTGTGATGGTGGAGGAGGTCACTGAGCTAGGAAGGGGCCTTAATACTGCGATAATGAAAAGGTTGTGATTTTAGGTATTTCTTAATACAGAATTCAGACCAGTAAGACATTGAGACTAGAGATTAAAGAGGCTAATAGTCTGGGCTTGCTTGTAAGTCTGTCAGCGCAAGCAATATTAATGTTTCTGCTTTTATTTAATTCTATTTCGCCAACCTCCTCACCCCTCTCACCAAACCCAAGCCCCGAACCTGGGGGGACAGGGCTTTCTCTGTCGCTGCCCCCCCCCCTCTGGAACTCTCTCCCCCAACACCTCAGATTCTCTCCCTCACTCACCAAATTCAAATCCAGACTCAAAACACACCTATTTACAAAGGCATTTAAACTAGAATTGATTGTTTTTTTTCTTGTGTTGTTTAATTTTGCTGCCTTGCTCTTCTTTGCTTTTTTTTTGCACTGTTTTCCTTTGCTTTTCTATTGTATAAGTTTATCTTATTTTCCTGTAAAGCGCTTGGAGAATCTTTTAAAGCGCTTTTATAAATAAAATGTATTATTATTATTATTATTATTATTATTATTTCATTTTCTGAATCAGATAAAGACTGCAAAGGCTTCTTCTTTGGCCCATGCCAAAGTCGCGCTGCAACTTTCATGAAAATCAGAACATAATCAGACCGAATGCTGCCAAAAAATAACCTGGAATACAATGAAGAGAAGAGTAGAATAGAATAAAATAAACATTTGAAATAGAATAGACTAGAATGGTGTAGTATAGAATAGAATAGAATAGAATAGAATAGAACAGAATAGAATAGAATAGAATAGAACGGAATGGCTCAGTGGGTAGAGTCGGTCGTCTATCAATCGGAAGGTTGGCGGTTCGATCCCAGCTCCAGCAGTCACATGCCGAAGTGTCCTTGAGCAAGACACTGAACCCCCGAATTGCTCCCTCTGTTGTTCAGAGGTGTGTGAATGTGTACGAATGAGATTAGCTAACCCTGATGGTCCCTTACTGTAGCAGCCTCTACCATCAGTGAGTGAATGGGTATGGATGGGTGAATGTGACGAGTAGTGTAAAAGCGCTTTGAGTGGTAAGAAAGACTAGAAAAGCGCTATATAAGTACAAGTCCATTTACCATTTACCATTTACCAGAACAGAATAGAACAGAATAGAATAGAATGGTATGGAATGGAATGGAATAATGGTCAATGAAAGGTTATGAATTAATCATGACTGGGTTTAAAGCCCAGTTTTGAGCTGAGAATATGATCTGAATGGACATGATGTTCAGTGACTCAGCTAAAAATAATTCAATAAGGCAGTTCAGATTATAAGGGACAATAAAAAAAACTTTATAATCACTTATTTAACTAATAACCAATACAAGAAACATCACCAACTACAAGAGACTGTGACTGAAATGAGTCAGCACTGGTCCAAAGTTGCTGTCTGAATGTCATGGGGGAAATGTAACAGATGTGGTAAAGTGAAGAGATAACGAAGGCATGAAATTAGTCCTTATTTGGCTTTTACCAAATGTGTATCTATCCTCTGTTAAACTGAATGGTCCCACTTTGTTGTGAACACAGGTTAAATGTCTGACTGACTGTTGGACACTAAATGAACGAGAAAAAAGTGAGAACAGTTAAAAATAAAGCAGTGTGAAGTTAAATTTACTACAAGAAATCAGAATGTCTTTGGTTTGTAGGAGAGAGAGGAGATAGGAATGGAAGAAGCTGAAGGCAGGAAGGATGGAGACAGTAAATGAGGTGAAAGCCTTTTAATGGAAACGCTTGGCGAGTTTCTTTAAGGAGTGAGGAGGGGGTTCAGCCGTGGGGGGGCTGCAGTCGTATTGTACTGAATAAACAGTGGAGAACTCACAGAGGAAGGACAGTGTTACTGAACAGAGAAACTGTAGAGTCTCACAGACAGGAAGACTCAGTATGTTTGCTGAGCTTTGTCATATCAGGGTTAATAACGCAGCATAATGAGAGAGAGTATGAGACAGAGAGGGAGAAAAACAGAGGATAAAGTAGGAGACACAGAGGTAGAGATACAACATAGGAGGGAGAGAGATCTTGAGAGAGAGCGAGAGCCTGTATTCAGATACAAGTGGTTCCACCTGGCAGAGCTCTGGACCTCCCAATTATAACCTCCTTCATGCTGTTTGTTACACGAGGAGGACGAGAGGGGAAGAGGAGGACGTGAGATGGAGAGAAGAGGAAGAAACCACACACACACACACACACACACACACACACACACACACACACACACACACACACACACACACACACACACACACACACACACACACACACTCTGAGGAAACAACACTCTGATGTATAGTGATCCTGTTTACAGTCAATTATGTATTTTAGGCTTTAGGTCGAGATGAATGTCCTACACTGAAGGATTTTAACATCACAGATAACAAACTGCTCTTATATACAATCTGTGTTCTTATGATTATCACACTAAGACCAAATGAGACTCATATTTGAGACCGTTATCTCATTAAAGCCGGCCTATTCCAGTCAGTGTTATCAACTATAGGACCCTACAGTTTTTCCTCATCCATTGATGTATCCCAATACTATTCTGGATTTCCAGAACTAATTGGTTTATTGATTCAGTTCTATAGAGATTGCTTTAATGGCTGTTTTTCACAACCATGGGTTAAAAGAACAAACATCCAGGTAGAGCTCTGATCTTTGTGTAAAATAAAAAGAGAGGTGGCGCGCCGTTGGCCTAGCGGTCTAAGCGCGCCCCATATACAGAGGCTATAGTCCTCATCGCAGAGGTCGGAGGCTTGATTCAAGCCCCAACCATATGATGCACGTCTTCCCCAACTCTCTACTCCCCACATTTCCTGCCTCTCTACAACTGTCCTGTCCATTAAAGGCTAAAATGCCCCAAAAATGTAACTTAAAAAAAAAAAAAAGAGAGAGGTCATCGTTTGTCTTCCTAGCTACCTAAACCTCCAGGGAAAAGTGATGTTTATGTTTATGTAAAAGTATGTATGACTTAGTACTGTAGTTCTTGAGTCCAGGTCTTGTACTTGAATCTGACTCGAGCCCTAATTTTCAGGACTTGTGACTCAGCTCTGGACTTGAACTCCAGCATTGACTGCATTTGGACTTTTATGCCTTGCTATGCAGGGAGGAAAGGACACAACATTAGACAGAGTAGGTAACCGGAAGAGAGAGTGGGGAATGACATGCAGGCTGGAATCAAACCTGTGCCATCCACTTAAGGACTATGGCTTCTATACATGGGGTGCACAATTTAACCATTAGGCCAAACTGGCGTCCCTGTTTTTGCTAGTTTCTTTTAAAGTAAGGCTTTGATTGTTTATTCGTGTGTACGCCAACATGCTTGTTCACGTGACGTCTTGTTCGGCAGCAGCTCCTGCCAGGATGTCTGAAGGACGAAGAAGCGACACAAACCGTGTGTTTAGCTTTCAAAGATTTCATAGTAATACAGAAATTTAACGTGTGAGGTATGTAAAAGTATCATCAAAGAGAAGACGGGTACAAACTCGAACATTAACAGGATGGGTGCACCCAGAAAACTAAGCCTAGTTGGATTGTTGAGTGTATTACTGTTAGCAAGCCAAAACTAATGTTAGCAAGTAAAGTGACTCAACTTCTAACCACAGATGTTTGGTTTAGTAAGAATTCTGAGTAATAGCGGGCGTGTTGTAGGTATTTTGAGTTTATTAGACACCTACTCTTTACAAACAGAGCAGGTCTAGACCGTACTCTATGTTCTACTATTAAGAAAGACCCGACATCAAGACAGGATAAGATCCAGTCCCATCTTACTGACAGGACTCAGTCTGATCTTATTTTAATCCACCTTGAGCAGAGCACTTTGCAGCATTTAGCAAGTTACAGCGGGAAGACAAACTTCCTTTAACAGGCAGAAACCTCCAGAAGGACCAGACTCATGTTAGACAGCCATCTGCTGAGACCGGGTTGGGTTTGGAAAGAGGGATAGAGGAGATGAAGAGAGAGAGAGAGAGATGATAGTAGTGAGATGGATAGTAGTAGCTGTAACCCACATAAATTAAATACATTAATCACGTCTGTTTGGCTGAAGAGTACAGAGTTGTGATATTTCACAGGAAGTCTAAACAGTGCACCCTAACGTAAGTGTTCCTAACGTAATGTTCTGTATTTGATTAGGGTGAGGCTCTGTCCAGTTCACGTGTAGATGCTGAGAGTGACAAACAGATATATGTGTCCCCCCTCTGCCTGCCTGCCTGCCCAGTCCGGTCCAGCCCGGTCCACATGACAAATGGCTCTCCTGATGGAGGCTGACAGGCTCAGTAATTAAGTCCCTCTATAATTGGACTGGGCAGAATCAAACGACTGGCAGCACGGCTCTGGTGGCTGACTGGTACTCTGGAGGGACGCTGGGAAACAAGGAGGGAGGCTCACGAAGATGGATGGATGGAGAATGGGGGAAGTAAATGGACGTATAGAAAGAGCTGTTAAACCATAAAAAGAGAACAACCTTTTGGACAGGTATACTAAGGTGTTACAATCTATACCACCCAAAAACAACATTGATTTGCCAGTTTTTTCTCACTTTTATTTGTCAGAATTTTCAATAGACTCTGTATCCCTGCTGTTACTGCTTGCCATAAATATCCAGTGTTTTATTAACTCCACTAAAAGTACCGGGGCAGCACTGGCACGCAGGGTCACACTGGGACAATTATCCAGACAGAAAGTCCCAGCTTCGACCTTTTTAATTTGTAGACTGTCCAAAATCTAAACAATGAGGCACAATATTGATGGTTGCCTGGAGTGTCTGGGTGAACACAAAGCCAAATATCTCTGCGCTCGCTGATAGGCACGCAGTTCTCACTTCTGTCTGTCCAGAATACAGTTTTGTTAACTCATGGATACTGCAGAATAACTGAAGAGAATGGGTTTTGAGTTAACTGACGGGATGGGAAAGAAGCAAGGAATAAGATATATAAGTTTTTCTTTTTTCTTGGACATGCATTGAGAGGTCACAAGACAGAAAACAATGTTTTAAGGACTCGGTCCCTCAAAGTCAGGGGTTATAGGAGCAGCATACATCTGTTCCTCATAGTCTGAGTTTGCAACCATGTTCCTGGCAGCTTGAGCAGTGCATTCAAGGTCAGAGTGAGGGGTTGATGTTGCAGGAGCATAGATGGGGCTGCCATGGTTGAGCCCATGTTATAGATTCAACCAGGCTCAGGCTGGTCCCAGAAGCGAGGAAGCTAGGAAGAGGAAGCTAGGAGGAGTCTTCCTCCCACCATCAGGAGAAACTCACCTAACTTCCACTCTGGGGAGGAACTTTAGGAGCTCCGGGTTTACCAGGACAGGAATCAAAACCACTGACTGTATGAAACATGGATGTAGTCTCAGTGACATCACCAACCATTGGGTTTTGAAGAGGCATCACGAAATCCAGTATGGTGGTCGCCATATTGGAAATGCTGACTCCAACTAACTTTGGTCTGCTCTAGAAACCTTTGAGGAGCTGGAGCTTAGGTTAAAGTCATGCCACCTGGCAAACAGCTACAACGTGCCAATCTGTCAATCAAATAAGCCACACCCCTAATTATGCTGATTTATGATTAACTCTTGAAATGAAGAGATTCACCCCATACAGTTACAAATAAAGTAAGAGATGCAGAGATTGAAACTTGTTGTTTCATCAGGTTGTAAACACTTTTCATGCTGCTGTAAAAATTCAGACAGAGACTCCAACAGGGTTTCCTTAGCTTCAAGATCCAACCCCAAGTACACACTCAAGGATCTACAGTTTCGAATCAGCATCAATTTTCAACACTGAAGGTTGCCGCTTGATTTCTCCACCAAAAGTTTAAAAAAAGTACAATGTAAATGGGGCAAAGTAAAGTTGGATGATTCCTGAAGTGTATTTTTGTATATTCTCCTGATCACGTTCACAAAGTGTATAGCAGCCCACATATAGAACCATGCAACTGTATTCAAATCTTTCACCCCTTTCCCTCCAAACATGCCCTGAACACACACTCACTCACACACACGCTAACACACACACTTCCCCTTCCTCCCTCCACCCTCTTAAACTCCTCCCCCTCCAGTTGAACCTCTTTTTCTGCTCCACGCTGAGTCTTTGTGCTCAAAAACCTCCTAATCCCCTAAAACTGCTGTTTAACAGCCGCTCGCCTGCCCTCCTCTCCCTCTCTCCATCTCCCTCTCCCTCTCATACACACAAAACACACACACTGGAGACTACCGCAGCTCCATTGAGGAACCAGTAAGCCAGCTGGGATTATATCGCTGGAAAGAGCAGGGTGAGCTCTGTTTGGATAACACACTCTCCTCTCCTCTCCTCTCTGCGTCACACACACACATTGATTGAAACTGATGTATGTTGTCAGTGTGTCACAGAGGAGCTGTTTCATCAGGGAGTTCCTCCATATTTTGAGAGGATGAACACAGGAAGAAAAGTGTATTTCCTCATGCGACTGACTCTTTTTAGATAATAAACAAATCTCAAAACACAAGATTTAAAATCAGAAGAGTAATCTAAAAGTTTGAGGTTGGTTCAAAGATACCAGAGTGCTACGCTCTTCAAAATCCCTCCTTGATAGTACAATGAGTTCTTAAAGTACTCAGTACCTTGTCATTTACATGTCAGAGCTCCTTAAAGGGACTAGCCAAGTTATGGTGACACTGTTTGAGCTTATTGCAAGGAGGCTGATAAGAATCATCACCATGATTGTGCAAAGAGGATTTCTTTGAGTTGTAAAAATAAATCATCTTTAAATCAACATGTTGTGCAAACTTGCTCATGTCTTTGGTGGGTAATAAGCAGGTGAATGTATAGTGAACAGGTGGTTGTGCAAATAAGAGTCTGCCCCTCTCCTTTGGAATCCTCTACCAGTCAGGGTCCGGGAGGCAGACACCCTACTTTTAAGATCAGGCTTAAAACTTTCCTTTTTGATAAAGCTTATAGTTAGAGCTGGATCAGGCTTAGACCAGCTCTTAGTTATGCTGTCATAGGCTTAGACTGCCGGGGGAACTGGCGCACTGACACACTGGGATCCTATCTCACCCCCTTCCCTCCAACCCCTCATCACTTACTTCAACTCTACCTGTCCCATTAGTTACTAACCATAGACCTTTCTGGAGTCCCTGAGCTCCCTTGTCTCATAGGTTCCTCTGAACTGCCGTAGACGTCCTCCTGCTGTGGATGTTCCAGACTCCAGCGGCAACAGCTACTACTACTACTCGTCTCATCACTATCACTGCTCCCTATCTCTTATTCTCCTCTATCCCTCTTTCCAGACCCAACTTGGTCTCAGCAAAGGGCTGTCTAACATGAGTCTGGTTCTGCTCGAGGTTTCTGCCTGTTAAAGGAAGTTTTTCCTTGTAGCTGTAACTAGCTAAATACTGCAAGGTGCAATGCTCATGGTGGATTAAGGTGGGGTAAGACTGAGTCTTACCCTGTCTTGAAGTTGGGTCTCTGTTCATAAGTTGACATAGAGTACGGTCTAGACCTGCTAAGTTTGTAAAAGCGTCTTGAGATAACGTTTGTTGTGATTTGGCGCTATACAAATAAAGATTGATTGATTGATATCTTTTACGAACATTTTACTGGATATTTTGTCTCCATCATGCTTCTTATTATTTGCATCCAAATTTTCCACTTAGATGTTTGTTCTGGTTTCATATTTGGCTCTCGGAGAACGACTCCATGTTGTGCATTAGTGATTAAGAGCCCCACCGAAACTCAAAGCCCTTAGCAGAAACTGGAAAAGTTTCTGAGAACTTTTAACATTTACTTAAGAGGCCTCGGTGTGTCTGGACAAGTGTGAGTGGAGAGGCATGCCTGGCATAGAGGGAATGCCAGGGTGTCACTGTGGGAAGCCTGCTGCACACACACACACATGAAGACACACAAACACACACACATACACTTCCTTTCCAATCCCTTTCGTTCTGACACAAAACACTAGAAACAATCTTAAAACCAGCAGAGGAAAAAGGGCAGAGTGTTCTTAGACAAACACATATGTTTTCTCCGAATGAACCGGCTCCTAATGGGAGGGATCTGGGTGGAGGCTATTTGTCAGGGAGGTGAATAGAGTAGCGTGGTCCAGGGTTTAGTCAGGGGAGTTTAGCCTCTGCTGACCTCTGAGCTCGAACAAAAAAAGCCATGTTGATTAAGAGCGTCATTTTATTCAGGAGGAGAATCAAAAGAAACAAGCTTGTTAATATGGAAAACCAATTAAGAGGCAAAGTGCTCGACAATCTCCAAAGGGGGGGGGGAGGAATGAGAGGGGAGTGCAAGGAGAGGGAGGTTACAGGGTGAGGAGAGGAAAAGAGGGAGCAGTGGAGACTCTTACCAAAGACGCCTATTGTTAAAATTAGAGCTAAATCACCAGTTTGGAGTTTTTTATGAGTAAATCAGAGTTTAGCAAGGGGAGAGAGACACACACACACACACACAACACACAACACACACACATGTGCGGCAAGCGTGTGTGAGGCCAAGGGGATGTGGGGAAGAATGGAGGGATGTCACGCTTTGTTTTTCTGCCTGTTGATTCTGAATGTGACCAATTAGCGAAGCAGAGAGACGCAGAGTGTGGGAGTGGAGGAGGAGGAGGAGGAGGAGGTAAAAGAGGAGGAGGAGGGGGTCCAATCTCTTTCAGCGTGAGAGTCTGTCTGTGGTCGAGCTCTGACTCAGAGAGGGGAGAACAAGAAAAAATGGGGCAGGGTCCTACATAATGAACGTAAAGACAAACAAAAGAACTTTTCAGTCATTCGTGGATGCTTTTCTCTGACCCCCGACTCAGCTCGACAAGATACCGAACCACAGAGAGACCACACTGTGTTTCCTTTCAAGAGTTTCTGTTTCTACGTGTTTACTTCAACAGATTTTAATTCTTAATAATAAACCCTTCTGTCTGGTTTTGAGTCATTTAATAGTGAAGATATGAGAGTTTTAAACCTGATAACAAATTCTGCTGATTAAATAAATAATGCTGATGATGCACAATGTGTCTTGAAAACTAGACGAGGAAGAGTTCAGGATTTCCACATCACCAGACATGAATTTCTACGCGCTCGAAACGGCTAATCCTGTCTTAAAAAGGTCCATTAGAGGGTTATCCTCTTTTATCATTGATATGACATAAACACTAAGAGACTGTGTGTACTCAAAAGATAATGAAATAGATTTTCTATGTTGGTATTAGAGCTGCAGGGAATTAACATGCTAACTTTTTGATGCGATTCATGTTGAAATTAATATGTTTAAGATGACATATCATGCAAAATCGACTTTTTAATGGTTCTCTACCTGAAATATGTTTCCCTGGCATGTCTACAAACCCCCCGAGAATGAAAAAAATCCATTCTGCCCCTGTTCTGATTTCTCCACCTTTCTGTAAATGTGTGTGAAACGAGCCGTTTCAGACTTCCGTGTTTTTGTTACATAACAACAATATCCGGTCTGTCACGGAGTCAGAGCTCGGAGCTTGTTCAGCCCATAGACTGTATAAAATAATACTGAATCCCCCATCCGTTTTTCATTACCTGCACAAATGTGTGCTAACAAGGAGCTTAGGAGGGAGGCATGCTAGTTGTAGGCTGTCTTAATAAACACAAAGGTCGGTTTTACTCCCCACGTCTGCAGATTTGAAGATCTAGTGGATGATTTTTATTTATCATGGATAAGTGCTAGCGCTAGTTAGCATAGCTACATAGCTACATGTCGTAGCTGTAGCTGTGTACCAAGACACACGTCGACATACTGACAAATAAAACAACAAGAAACACAGAATCTGTGACCAATCCTTCAGAAAGGTCCTGCTGCCTTTCTGGTAGAGGTTGGTTTTACTCCCCATGTCTGCAGATTTGAAGATCTAGTGGATGATTTTTATTTATCATGGAAAAGTGCTAGCGCTAGTTAGCATAGCCACATAGCTACATGTTCGTAGCTGTGTACCAAGACACACGTCTACATACTGATAAATAAAACAACAAGAAACACTAAATCTGTGACCAATCCTTCAGAAAGGTCCTGCTGGACAGCCGAGGCACATCCACTTCCTGAGGGGGCGTGGTCAGAGAGAAAACAGAGTGTTCTGAGGAGGACTGAAGAAGAGGACTTTTCAGGCATGCCAAAATCTGATTTCAAAGTGTTCTTTTTAGCATAAACTTTAAAGACATGTTTTGGGGACCTCTTAGATCAATATATATTGATGAAAAAAGCGTGATATGTCACCTTTAAAATGGACTTTACTTTTTTTTTTTTACTGTGTGCAATTTTGTCCCTTACAGCACACCATAGTTGAGCTGCCGAAGTGTCTTCCTGCTTCCCTCTGCTACTTTGATAAAAAAAATAACACCACTGAACTTTTGAATGTGTGTGTGTGTACCTGCTGGAGGTCAGCCATGGAGTACAGGTGGATGTGCTGTAGCAGGTATTCCCGGGGGAAGATCCTGTGAAACATACAAAAAAAACAAGTTAAGACATCATATTTTGTGAAGCATCCTGAGCTTTCATTCAGGGGAGAGATCCAGAAGAGGTACAGAAGACCAACCCTCCATTTTTCACAAGAAAAAATGAGACATATGTTGTGGCGTTTAAGGTCAGATGTAAAAATCAGACAACAGAAGTTCCATGACTTTATCAGGAAATTGTCTTCAGTCACAAAACCTTAGTCTATAACTTCAGACGAAACAACTACTATCTTGCTTTAATTCAAGTCAATGATGTGGTAGAGGCAAAGGGGTAGGATCAGATAAGTTTCTATCTATTCCTTTTCCCACATGTAAATTAAAATGTTTCAGTGCTTGCTGATGAAACTGATCGATTTTATTTTTTTAGTCATTTCTTCTTTCCAGTTTTACTTGTATGTTTTTGAATATTTTATTTTTACATGTTCCAATAAAGACATCATATCAAATCAAATCAAGGAAGATTGTGTTATTTATTTGACTGACACCATCAGTACAGAAAGTAACTTTAAAATGAAAAATAAAAGTGCATTGCTATCTTGCTTAGGCAGGAGATATTTTTTGATACATCAACATAAAACAGTTGTGAGATTGTGGCTGCGTGCATTTTGTTTTGCAGTGGAGAGGGAAATAATTTTTTTTTTTTTTTTTTTTCACAAAATAGAAACTTCATTTATGCAGTTTAGTCATGCTATTATACTATTTGTCCAAAAATGTATAAGGAAGCTATACTGTCAGCTACTGTCAGCTAAATGATCCCAAACATCGGTACGATATGCATGCTCCAAAAGACAGATCACGTGGAAAAGACTGCTGCTGAGAGGGACAGAAGTGGGTGTAGGTGAGTTTATGACAGAGGACATCAGTCTATTTGGTTTGGAGGCAAGAAAAGCTGCTCTGTAAAGTGCATTATGATTTTTCTAAGCCACTCTGCACTGAAGTCTTGGACAGAAAAACAGAAGTATAGTTAATAGTGTAATAATCATTTATTTTACAACTATCCATATACACTACCAGTCAAAAGTTTGGACACACCTTCTCATTCAATGGTTTTTATTTATATTAATTATTTTCAACATTGTAGATTAATACTGAAGACATCAAAACTATGAAATAATCTGGTTTTGCCATAATCTGGATTACAACAGTAGTCAAATAGGGCTATCCATTGTGTGCTAACCCTACCTCTGAACAACACAACTGATGGTCTCAAACACATTAAGAAGGCAAGTCATTCTACAGATGAACTCTTGACAAGGCTCATGTTAATTAGAAACCATTCCAGGAGACCACTTCATGAAGCAGACTGAGAGAATACCAAGAGTGTGCAAAGCTGTCATGAAGGAAAAAGGGGGCTACTTTACAGAATCTAAAATATAAAACATATTCTGCTTTGTTTAACACTTTTTTGTGAATTAAATAATTCAATATATGTGCTTTCATAGTTTTGATGTCTTTAGTATTAATCTACTATGTTGAAAATAATTAAAATAAATACAAACCCTTGAATGAGAAGGTGTGTACAAACTTTTGACTGGTAGTGTAGGTGTGGACGTGGCCTCAGTAAGTCTGACTGGTTCGCTCAAAAACACAAAGTGAAAGTAAAATGAAGCTCTGATTTAGCTCTTAAAACCTTCTGTCCCTGTCCGTCATCACACACTACTTTAAATCTAAAGACATTAATGTGGAACAATAACCACAGGCTGTGGTTGAATATGAGCTTTACACTGAATTCATGTTGAACCACCTGCTCTTCAGACCACGATGCTGCACAGAGTCATGATATCGGTTTAGAGTCAGCTGTAGTTTCAAATTGTAAACCGGCATGAGACAAAACAAAGACAGGAGAGGACTGGCCAAGTGTGTGTTTGTGTGTGTGTGTGTGTGTCTGTGTGTGTGTGTCGTGGGAGGCCTCCTCTCAGACCACTAAGATGGATGGCACCACGTTAAATCCTGTCTAAGCTGTGATGAGTGTCACCAAAACACAAGTATGTGTATGCATTGATACGTGTGTGTGAGAGAGAGTGTGTGTGTGTGTGAGTGTGTGTGTGTGTGTTCCAAACACCTAATGTTGATAGGCACCACCGATTAACTAAGCTGTTTGGTATGTTACCAATGGTTACCACATCAGCAATCATAAGACAATGCACACACACACACACACACACACACACACACACACACACACACAGTCAGCTCCAATAATCAAGGACACACAATGATCCAATACACACTGGGTCTTTGTCGATTGTGTAGTCAGGCCAGAGGAACACACCCTGAAAGTGTGTGTTCATCTGATAGAAGTACTTAAGAACATTTTAGGATTAGATAACAAACTAAAGAAATGTTGATCCATGCATGAAAGCAAACACACACACACACACACACACACACACACACACACACACACACACACACACACACACACACACACACACACACACACACTCACACTCACACCTCAAAAATCCCAGTATTTGTTAGATCATTATTCTCCTCTCCTCTGAGCTCTCTTCAGTCCAGTCTTTCATTGTAGTTCTGTTATCACTCAGTGATTATGATTATTGACTCAAGGAGAGTCTCACCTGAGTAAATGTGAGTCAGCGGACGTCTTGCGATTATATATGTGTGTTAACAACGACAATATCTCCACACTACATCTTATCTAGCTTTAAACATTAGAGTCTTAAAGGAGCGTTCTTATCAATTTATTGTATGTTTGGCGGCCATCTTTTTAACACATAGCACACAATTAAATGATAACAACCAATACTTTTGACCTGTAACCTCTTAAACAACTATCCCAGCCACCAATCGCATTTTCACTCCAACCTTTGAATAGTTCATTCCAAATAAAAGAATGTCAGGAGGAAACTCCAAAATATCAGCCAGAGTAGGATAATCAAGCTACTTTTATGGCTAACTTTAGCTTTATTAGTAAGTCAATTAGAGCCTGTGCAATCTCTGACCAAAATGATTATCACCTGACCTTGATACAGAGTTTAAGAATGGTGGTCGACTTTTCGGGCACTCTTGTGTAGCAATAGCATACCATCAATTAATCCCTTTTTGCGCAATGCATTGTTTACCCTCCAGTTAGCAATTCAGGAAACAAATGTGTGCTTGGATCAAAAACTACAAAAAATGTCCACCTTCAGATTCGTCTTCAAAGTAAATGTCATAATTTCTTGGTTCATCACATCCCCTGATGTAGTCCCTGTTTGTTTGTTTCTAGTGAGTCTCAGTTTCACTGTAAATTGTGCATTTATTCAGCAGTATTAACCCGGAAAATCATAAACAATTTTCTCAGAATGTACTCGCAATGAATGCTTAAATTGTTTTTTTAAGTCATATTTTAGGGCTTTTTGGGCTTTATTGATTGGATAGCTAAAGAGAGACAGAAAATGTGGGGAGTAGAGAGTGGGGGAAGACATGCAGTACATGGTCGCGGCCGTAACCTAATATGACTGTAAACAGAGAGGTAATACAGATTGCTCAACATTTCAAGTTTCTGGGCGTAACAATTGACTCCAACCTAAATTTTAAGAAACATGTAAAAAATGTCTGCAGAAATGTAAGAGCCAGCCTTATGAACTTCAGACATGTCAGGCATCAGTTACCTTTAGCCGCTGCTAAACTATACATGCACTCAATGATTTTTTTCTCATTTATCTTATTGTGCCACGAGCTGGTCTCAGGCTGGAGCAACCACTCTAAAACCATTATACACCCTCTACAAACAATCACTGAAAACTCTAGATAAAAAACCAAGGAAGTACCACCACTGTAAAATCATTAAGAAATATAACTTAATGACCTTTGACAGCTTTCTTTGTTATGCAGATATGTGTCTGATGTATAAATTAATTCATGATCAGGCCCCACCACCACTTAAACAATGTGTGTTACTCTGCAGGAACAATCTTAGGGAGACCAGGGCATCAGTAAGAGGAAACTGTTCAGCTAAACGTAGGAAGACTGCATTTGGACAGTCTGCATTTTCAGTCAGAGCAGCAGGAAAAATGAACTCAATCCCGACCCACATTAGAGACTGTACAAGCCTCAGTGTTTTTAAAAGTAAACTGAAATTATGGCTCAAGGAAAAACAATCATGTGATCATCTGAATGCATCAAATTAGAGACAATGAAATGTAATTTTAAATGTGTCGTTATTAGTGATGGACTGTGTTGAGTAGTCTATGTATTGTTCTAAATGCTAGTTTGTTTTTTATCATTTGTATTGTACATTTGTTAACATCTTCCTGCCCAGGGACCACAGATGAAAATTAGCTTATAGCTAACTCTGGCTTGACAGTTTTTGTTTTGCATGGCCCCTGTCAAATAAACTGATAATTAAAAAAAAACAAAAAAAAACGGTGGCCTCTGCGACAAGGACTATAGCCTCCGAATGTGAGGTGCTTAGACCACTAGGCAACCAGCGTCCCAATAAATGCTTCTTAAAGTTGCTGAAGTAACAAAATCATAATGCAGATATGTAAAAAGTAAAAATGCAAGCTTGTCTGGTCTGTCCTCAGAAGGAGAAGCAAGCAAGTTATGTTTGTTTTTTTGTCTGATCAATCATTTCCGATACAGCAGTCAGGAAATCTAGATCCTGTTTGGCTTCCAGGTTGTGTTTCATTCTTGGCCCATTGTTTAATCAGTGTAAACCAAAAACTTGTTGTAGAAAGTACAAATTCTCAATCTTGTACCTTTATGGACACATTTTTCATTTGTGTGTTATCACCACAAGGCCTCTGTCACAGAGATATAAATGTCAGGAAAATCTTGTTTGCAACACAAATAGCTTCTACTGATGTACACCTAGTGAGATGAATTCACAACTCATCTAAATGTGTCCATAATAGTGTATAGGACAGACTGATGCATTTAAAGCTGGTTCATGCTTTTGTCTGAGAACTGCAGGGCTACAAATACAGAGCTCTCTACCTTACAGACTCCAGTGTCTCATGTGGTTGTGTGTGTGTATATGTGTGTGTTTGTGTATCCCTGACTCTGCCTGCATGCAGCAGACATCTCTCCTCAGATCCCCCCCCTGAAGGAGACTGATGACAAGGGGAAGGTTTTAGCGCCATGGCCCTCATCAATCCTGCAGTGTTTGGAAGTGGCGGGGCACTAGCCGGCACTAGCTAATGGGACAGAAGTAAACACAGAACACCGGGATGCTGCTCGTCTCCGCGCTGCAACAGAGTACCACAAATACGGGCTTTTTGAGACTGATAAAAAAAAATACCCTGAAGTTTGGTTCAAAGATACTTAGCAAGGCCTGGAAAGGCTCACTCATCCTGGAACATGAAAGATCTCCACAAGGCCTGAACAAACAACACCAGCTATAATAATAAGGTGTAAGGTTTCATGTTGTTGTTTCATTGAAAGATTTTTTTTTTTAATGTTTTCACACTTTCTGCTGTCAACTGTATAAAGTGGACGGAGGTGAATGATCAGGAGGGTTACAGAAGACTGATGTGGCTGGTTTGAATCGTGATGTAATCCTGCAGATTATGAGAAAAATAAGCAGTGTGTGATTACATTGTTCTACATTGCAATAATGATAAGAAGTGCAATAATCCCAAAGTAGTACAGATATATTAAGGCGTACTAGTGCTTTAACTCACAGCTTCTATGTCTATCAATTTTTCATGTTTTGCACATTACCTGAGTTTGCACCATGTCCCTCCTGACTACAGAATAAACCCCAAAAAGCTTTTTTTTATTCACTATGAAATTTGCACAGACTGATCTGAAGGCAGCTGATAGAAAGCTCCAGATTCATTTGCAGCATCAAATTGGTTTAAAAGGATAGGTAAAAGGTCAAATGTAGGCATAGTGTGTATGTAAGTGCTGTTTTACATAGAATCAGAACTCTAATTCATCAAGATAATTCAGAATTTGGTGATGTGTTGCTATTTATGGTGCAGTCCTAATACACATTTCTGTCTCACATTGTAGGATTCAGTATTAAACTTAGTAAAGGCCCTTTTTTTCGGCCTTCACATATAAGATTACTCGGGCTAGTATTAATAAGCCTGGTTTATACTTCTGCACTGACCCTACCCAGCAGTGGCTGACACCGGCGTAGGGTACTACATACTTGTGCTTCCATGTGTCTATGTTGCACAGCAATACTCAGCTAAAATGCTCCAAGACAGTGTGTTTTCTCTGTCTTTCTCTGTCTGTCTGATTTTTCACAGTGATTCTGAACATATCATGTTCATTTAAAGCTGATACATGTTGCTGTTTATCATACAGCAATTATTACATGAAAGAATAGACAGGAGAATTTGGAGGAGATTAAATGCACAGATGATGTGCAGCTGATGCACAGAGATTCTGGAAGTGCTGTAAATGCAGGAAATGCAATGCCTTCCAGTGGACCAATCACGGGGCTTGCGGCCGTTGTTTCGACATGTAGTAACATTTTGGAGGAGGTGCACATTAGGCCATGTGCATAGGCTTCCATGTCTAAAAGAGCTACGCAGGCCTATGGTGTCGATTCGATGCAGAAGTATAAACCAGGCTTTAGTATAACCTCACATCTGACAACTGTAGTCTTTGGCATTTTGTCTTCTGTCAATGACGACTTACCCTTTTCTAACTGTGAGGTGTATTTAAAAACAAACATACATCATCAATGCAGGATAAATAGAAGTCTTTGATGCAATATAAGACATTAAACCTGCTGTCATATATTTGAGCATGTGTTATATGTAGCTTTAAATTTAAAGCTTAAATTTAAACTATTTTGGTTTACTGCTTACTATCATTCATTGTAATTAAGTCACTGGTTCAACCAGGTCACTGAGACAAATCTCAGCGCTTCATCTCCAGTAAACACCATGCAGGTATCAGTGTTTGTTGTGTCAGCATTAAACTGTTTCTTTTCAGAAACACTCCTTCAACACTAAAGAAGAGCTCACTTTGAGCTTTTAGTCTAGAAAACTCACCTCTAGAAAAGAACCTCTCTCCAGAAATCTAAATCATCTTGCAGGAAAAGCTATTTTTGTATTTATTATAGACTATCAGTTAGATCTCTGTGCGTCTGCTGAGGTGATTCTCCCTCTACAGATGAGAGTGTGTTGATGACCTGGCTCGGGGCAAGCAGCATCCATCAGCTCACAGACAAGGCTTTCAGTGAGGGACCCCACTCAGATAAACATTTAACCCCCACCACCATTACACACATGAACATATACACACATCTTTCATGTATATAAACCATACATGTGTGCAGGAATGCATGCAGATAAAAGTTATAGCAATAAACATTCATGCACTCAGATATACACATGTAACACACATGAACATTTCATGATCTGAGATGTAAACATTCTGTATGAAGAAGTGTCTGATTGTCAACAAATATGTCAGATATTTAAGTTTACTAGTCTGTGATGAGACCACAGACATCACCGCAGGCTTACCTTCGTCTGAGGTCCTCTGCAACTGTCGCTCTGCAGCTGAACAGGTAGGCCCGCAGCGACTGCAGCTGCTGCCGGAGTCGCAGCACCGTGCTCAGAGCCTCGCAGTGCTCGTACAGACACGGGTTGAGCTGCTGTACATCAAGTAGGGGCTCCTCGTACACAAACTCCAGGAACTCCTTGGCCTGTTTGGACACCTGGAAGAGGACATCAGAGTTTCATCAGGATCACTACAACAAGGAAAACTAATAATATCAGTTAACTTGTATTTTCCATGACCCCAATGAGTAATTCTGGACTAAGAAGACGTGTTATTTAAAGGGTTTCAGACATTCTGGGAGCTGATTTTCTTTGGTTGTTTGGTAACTTTGGTCTGGCTCAGGCTAGTTGTTTTCCTGTTTCCACTCTTAATGCTGAGGTGTGCCAAAGTCTCCCAAGCAGACCAACATGAGAGTGTACTAATCTCCTCTCATATGCATAAAGCTGCACAAATTCCAAAACTTAAGACGGACTTCAGACCCAGAATAAAGTTTAATGAGTTTGTAAACTAATCAGGAGAGCAGTTTTCTTCATCTGCCATCGCAGCAAACATCGTCTCAGGGTAGAGGTAGTATGTGGAGAAGCTGCCTCCCCCACCTTGTGCTTGCTGGTGTCCCAGTTGTGCAGCAGGCGTGCTGGGATGAGGAAGGAGTTGTCCTGATGGCAGCTCTGACAGTAGTACCAGCCGCTATAGTAGCAGACCTTCGCCTTTCCTTTGGAGAGACCGACTGGACGCTGACAGCCTGAGGAGGAAGGTTGTTGGATAAATGTGAGCGTGTGTGCTTTGATATGATCGAACACATTCATTAGGGTGTGAATGTCTGTTATTGCGAGGAAACCAGTTTAACCTCTTTAAAGAATGAACACAACAATCTTCTAAACTTTGGTATCTTTCCCTGATTGCACAACCTTGCTTGTTTTTAACTGAAGGCTTCAATAAAGAGCGATTATGAGCTGCTCCATCTACCTCGACTTATGTGTGCTAACTGATAATCTACCATGAGGTGTTGCACAAGTGAGTTCTTAGTGTTAACAGCCCGCTGTAGAGGTGGCAAAAAGCAAGATAAGGTGGGCAATAAGGCCGATAAAGCAAAGAGGCCGATGTTCATATGTGTCGGTTTATTACACTTAAATAAAACTAATCAGGCAGAGAGAGCCTGGAAATATCAAACATGATGATCTGACTTTTAAAAAGAGAACTCTGACCCCAATAAGGTAATATGTTTTATGATGACACTGTTAGACTTAATATAAAATAACTGATGAACCATTTATATCACTGATTACAGAGCTGTAGGGAAACCATCACACGTGGTGGGTGTTTACTCTGATCAGGGTGTTAATATCAAGTCTATTTTTAGATTTTAAATGTAACTGTGTCGTGATGAAATACTAATAATGTGAACAAGAACTGGACAGAAATATTGTAAAATTTGAGAAAAGGAAACCAAAGACATTAGAATGTTCTTGAGAACTATAAAAACTCACAACTATTCTTATAACTGCATAAGCTGGCAGACACAGTCATGGTTTATTGATTCATCTTTTGTCTCAAATTACTTTCAAAAAATAATAAATGGTGAGAATGCTCGTCCAAATTTACCCAAAGCTTAAAGCTGGGGTTGGTAATCAGATTTAGATACACTTTTTGTTATACTGGTTAAAATGATCTTTATGTTCTGATGGCAATCAATACAAGGAAGAAAAGCTGCTATGTACAGCCGGAGTAAACCTGGGAAAACACCAACCAATCAGCCTTTTTTGGGTGCCAAAATTTTAAACCAATCAAATCCCGTCCTGCCGTTCTGCCCTCCTCCTGCGCGTACATTTCTCCAGCGTGCACTCCTCCGAGTCCCCGTCCCCTGCCTCTGCTTCCCCTGACTCTACTGACTGCCCCTCTCGCTCAACCTTGGGCCTGTCCCCTCTGACCCGATGAGGTGCTTTGCTCAGGACTGTAGTCCGGATCAGAGTCTAAAAAGCTCTCACCACGGGGGCTCTGACAAGCAACAGAATGAATGACATTTAGTAAGTCCTACAGAAATGTATATGTATTGTAGCGTCCGTCCGGACGCTGTAGGGATGACGAGCCGATTCGTGAACACGTTGATCTTTAATAATCGGTCACTGTCGGCAGTGATCACGACAACCAACAAAACAACAATCAATGTTTGAATGAATGAAAAACTTTTCCTCTTGTCTCTCCTCTCTCCCGCTCACACACTCTACACCTCTCCTGATGCCTTCACTGACCGTCAACACTGTAGGAATTAAGAACATCTACACTGAACACGTTTAACAAATAGGAGAGTTGTTACATGTGTTATAACTTTTCTCCTGATATCGTGTCACCGGTACAACTGGATAATGCTAGAATGACAGTTGTGAGTCCTAACAGCAGCCATGTTTGTTTGTGTTTTTAACTTTCACTATGATAATGTTTTGGTGAGGACTGGTTTTGAATCAGTCACCATCATATGGTCGCAAGTCAGCGGCGCTCGTGCATGTGAGCGGGGGGCGTCATTTTGGAGGAGCTCTGAGGGAGGAGGGGAGGGGTTAGACAAAGTCCTGAGGAAATGCTACATTCAAATTCCTGCTAGTTTTCCGAGACTACCAACCCCAGCTTTTAATATACCATCAGAAGTTGGACCTGGAGATTTTTTCACACTTGGCAACTTTTCATATCCTATGTTGAAAACATGGCAGCTTCCAGCACGACTCTGTAACACCAGTCTTACTTTTCCCTTTTTATTTTGATACTTTAAAAAAAAAAATTATTTCATTTTATTTGATTATTTTATTTTATTGCATTAGATTTTATTATTCTATTTTAATTTTTTTTCATTTCATTTCATTATTGTATTTTATTTTATTCTATTTTATGTTATTACTATTGTTGCTGTTGTTTCTCAATGTAAATGATTTTGTGACCATATTTGAAAAATTAAAAGAGACTGTGATCAAAGAAAAAACTCCCCAAAGCTCCAAAGTGACGTCCTAAAATTCATTCTTGTGTCCGTCCAACCGTACAAAACTCAAAGAAGCCTCATTAACTTCAATAAATGATGAAGAAAACTGTAAATTCTGACGTTTAAGAAGCTGCACTTATCAAAAGTTTGAACTTTTTCTTGATACAAGACTCAAACAGAGGAGTGTAGCTCAGTGGTTTAAGTGTGCACCCATACACAGAGGCTGTATACTTGTCACAGCGGTCACTGGTTCGAGTCCCGGCCATGACTCTTTGCTGCATATCATCCCCACACTCACTGGTCCCCACATTTTCTGTCTTTTCAGCTGACCTCTCTAATAAAAGCAAAAATGCCAAAAAATCACTTTTTAACTAAGGACTCAAATAAAACAAATATTAAAATAGTGTGTGATGCTCTCCTGGAAACCACTCCACCACATTTTCTGACATGAGAGTTCGGGAAGCTGCTTTTTACATTTTCTGTTACGACCCATCCCTCACATGTATAATGTATACAAACTGATTATAGGCCAAGTATGGTGGCCCTGAAGTGCTAAATGCAAAATCAAATCAGAAGACACAACAACATTAACTTTTACCTGAAAAGGTAGGCATCTTCTGTGACAGGATGGTTTCTGATTGGATGAATGTACTGCCCAGAAGCTGATGTTATGTTGACTGATTTGATGTTTTATTTCGAGACACAGCCAAGTGTGTAGAGTGTAAAAAGTAAGCCAAGTTTTGTCTTCTCTTCTCTCTCAAGCTTTAGGGTCACGTTCATCACACTCACAAAAACTCCACAAACACTCTTCATGTGTGAAGACTGCTCGTCTCTCCACATACAAACAGCTTCTACATCCTTCACGTCCTCTGCCTCTCCATCCCACCTTTGAGTGTGGCCTTCAGGAAATGCTACAAAATCTGGTTGTTGCCAATTTAAGGTACTGAAAAACACTTGCTGACCAAAACTATACGTCTGCCTCGAACCCTTTCTTCCATCCTGTGTTTTTGTGGTCAAAGTTAAATATAATCTATCTCTACGTCTCAGGTCTCTGTCCACAAACGGAAGATGACGTTTTTTAAGGAGTAAGTTCATGATGATGTGTTTGATGACAATGACAAATTGTGCAGTTTGTAAGGATGTGTAATTTGCTGTAAGTGCAGGATATAGAAACAAACCTTGATTCATGCATTTGTTTCCTTCCTGCTTTAAAAGCTCCTGAAATGACATGATTGTCCTTTAGGATGTCCAAAACTGGGAGTCGTATTCAAGAAGGATTAAAATAATATCAACATCCATGTCTGCTGAAATCTACCTGCCAGTTTCTTCTGAAGTAATCCCTCAAATAACAGAGTCTTGATCCTGCTGTAGTCACAACACAGCAGACTTCAATAATCAAGTGTTTTGTCGACATGAAAGACAAACAGATCATCAGCTCTATTCAGCCTGATACCTGCCCCTCTCTCTGCTTTGTCTTCTCCACTCTTTAAAGTTCCTCTCCCACCCAAACAACCAGACCTGCTCTACGATCACACACACACACACAAACAGCTGAGAGACGCTGCTCTGCAACAGGTGTCCCTTATCCAGAGAATCTGTGGGAGGACACGGAGGAGGAGGACAGCAAAGGCAGACAGGCACGGAAGAAAAGGCAGAGAAGATAGCTATCTAAGTTTTAGAAAACGGAGGCATGTAGAGATACGGAGGAGAAGGACGAGAGAGGAAGAGAGGAGTGTGTCAGAAGGGCTTTAACACAAGAGACAACACAGACCAAGAAAAGGGGGAGAAGGGGAAAAAACAGATGGAGTAGAAGGCTTTCAAGAGATGAGAGGAAAGAATGACATCAAATGAGGGAAGAGGAACGCAGACAATACAGAAAAGTTATTCCAGATACTTTTGTTATCGTAGACAAAGATCTGATAAAAACAGACAATGGTCTAATCAGTGTTAAGAAGGGGACTCCTGTTTTATCTGACTGAGAGAAGAGAAAGAACTCATGTTGGTGCTCCAATGAGCCACACACAGACCCAACCAGTCTCACGTTAATGCATTTTAAGGTCTTATATTAACAGTTTGGGACAGTGGTGGGGTAAATGCTGGAAAAATGGTGGACGACACAACTCATTCTACAAACTGAAGCTAGAAGATGAACGATACCAAAATCCTGTCCTCTGAATAGGTTCTAAAATGTAATCCAGAACCTAAACGGACGTAACTTAAGGATAGTATCGGGCTCAGTGGTAAATGTCCTTGGACATCAACCCCACTACAGTTAGGAAGGCGAGGGCTAGGACTTCTTGGTAGTATTGCTAACAATGCCAATGCCAACGCAACTTCAAGTGGAAGAGTTTTCCAGCACTGGTGCTAAACCATAGACTGTATAAATAATGGACGTAGTATCCATGTTTCCATATTGGAAATGCCTTGTTACAGCCTAAAATGAAGGATCAGGTTTTGGAGAGTACACCCATCTTTGTATTGATCCAATACCAAGTTTCCCACTAACATGTGTCAGCAAAAATATCTCCTCCTTCTCCAAAACAGCTGCAACACAGTTTTGAGTTAGAGGATCTGATTAGGGGTGCTGGTTTAGCTCAGTTGGTAGTGCAGATGCCCCGTGTACAGAGGCTACAGTCCTCACCACACTGGTCAAAGGATCAACTCTCAGTCCACACATGATTTGGCGCTTGCCATACACCTCTCTCTCTCTCTCTCTCTCTCTCTCTCCTCATTTCCTGTCACTCTCATAGACTGTATAAATAATGGACATAGTATCCGTGACGTCATCAATCTGTTTCTGAGGCGCTGTTTTGAAGCCAATAGTCGGCAGGAGCCATATTGGAAATGCTGAAGTCAACCAAACTTAGTGTGAGGTTAAGAGGCGGAGTTTGAGCCTCCTAGCCAACAGCTATGTGTTCCCGCCTGTCAGTCAAGTCAGTCATGTCCTTAAATGGGCAAAACTCGTAATCTTAATATCTTCTGAACCATCGCGTTAGGAAAAAATTCACCCCTGTACAGTGTGTGCCGATAGAGAAATGAGCTCTTTAGACTGAAGTCGTTTTTTGTACCAGGCTGTAAACATGTTTATTTCTGCTGTAAAGATCGTCTTTAATGAATGGGTGCGTGTGGTTTCCGGTGTTTCTGCAGCCAGCCTCAAGTGGACGCTCAATGAACTGCAGTTTATAACACTTCCGCATGGGCTTCATATTTTGAGACCGGAGGTTGCCACTTGGTGCTAACTCAACAACTTCTCAATCCCATGACCCTCATCGTGTATGTCATACTGGCCCCGCCCAGAATCCCTCTTTATGGCTGTACTTGCTGTCACGGTTGGATGAACCTTTTTAAAGAGCAGCTTTAGTGCTGAGGCCTTTCAACTTAAATGTTGTCTCATGTGGTTAAACTGCACAAACTGCATTCAATTTCGTACCCATCAAACATTTGATCACAGCGTGACTCAGAAGAACCTCCAGATGTGGTCTGGCTGCTCTGATCACACGCTGATTCCAAAACAAGTATTACTCCCTCTGAACGCAGCAATAATCTTTAATTTATCAGAAGAAATTCAACCAATTACCAAAGTTTAAACAATGGAAATCAAGTTTATTTTGGTGAATTTACTGCTTGTTGAAAAACGACAACAACAGAGTCTTATCTTTTTAAAATGAACCGTGATGAAACACACGTGTGTAACTCAGATTTAGGCTAATTTCAGCAGTGAGCTCATGCTGTTGTTGGGGTGGATGCTCTTTGAAAAAACCCACAGTCCACTGTGTGAGAGCCAGCAGGCAGAGAAACATTGTGTCACTTCGAGGAAACAGCTGACCACCGGGCCGTCTTTCAGGCCAACTGTGGCCTCAGTTTGGTCAGCTTCTGTTGGGCCCAGAGGGACAAAGACACATACGTATGTGGCCTGAAAACATTTGCAACCTAAATGACAACCTTTAACCTTAACCTCAAATTCTATATCATGAAGACCAGAGGAGAACACACCCACCCACACACACACAGGGGGAAAAGGGTACTTTTACCAAAGGCAGGCTGCAAAGTGCTCTGCATGAAAAAACAGCAGTAAAGCCTCTACAGATAATGCATGTGGGAATATGGATGAAAAAGGCCAAAACAACACCAAGTGTATAAATCTGTTTCTGACCACAACCTCAACAAGCAGCAAAACAACCTCAGGACAGAGAGCGCTGTGCAGGAATTCTCACCAGCGAGCAGAGGAAACACTGACGTCTGAGCCGACAGGGACGGACTGTGATGTTGTTTAAAACGTATGCAAATGAGACGAAATATATCTGCATCCAAGTGCAGCTAACAATCCATTTAAGGTCAAGGAAGTTCAACTTGAGGGACACATTTGTTTTCAGTGTTTACATTTCCTGTCTTCCTGTAATGCATCACTAATGGTTGATCTGACCTCCCCAATCAGCCTCCCCGATGAACTGTGTGACGATGGTATGTTAGAGTATGATATGGTTATAATGAACAGATATACACTACCAGTCAAGTTTGGAAACACCTTCTCATTCAATGGTTTTTATTTATCTTAATTATTTCCAACATTGTAGATTAATACTGAAGACATCAAAACTATGAAATAATCTGGTTTAGCCATAATCTGGATTACAACAGTAGTCAAATAGGGCTATCCATTGTGTGCTAACCCTACCTCTGAATAACACAACTGATGGTCTCAAACACATTAAGAAGGCAAGTCATTCTACAAATGAACTCTTGACAAGGCTCATGTTAATTAGAAACCATTCCAGGAGACCACTTCATGAAGCAGACTGAGAGAATACCAAGAGTATACAAAGCTGTCATGAAGGAAAAAGGGGGCTACTTTACAGAATCTAAAATATAAAACATATTCTGCTTTGTTTAACACTTTTTTGTGAATTAAATAATTCCATATATGTTCTTTCATAGTTTGGATGTCTTCAGTATTAATCTACAGTGTTGAAAGTAATTCAAATAAATAAAAACCCTTAAATGAGAAGGTGTGTCCAAACTTGTGACTGGTAGTGTATGTTGTGTTATATGTTTTAAATGTATCTGAAATTGAAAGAAAAAATACATTTGAAATGTTTAACAGAAACCTCTCAAGGACTGAGAAACAAAACAGTGTACAGAAACTGAAGTCTGGGCTGTAAGTGGTTAATCAGAGATGATGGCTGATGGGTTCTGAGATTGGGTTTTCATAAACTGGTACGTTAACAGCATAAGAAAGCATGCAGAAGTAAATTAATGTGTTACAGTCTGGGGAAAATAACATGCTTAGTTCAGTCTGACTGTGTAATACATCTCTGTAATGTCATCCCTCTGTTTGTCGACATCAACGGGGGCCTTTTTTGGAAATGCTGAACTCAACCTAATGTCTATTGAGCTAGCAAACAGCTACAGTGTTCCTGCCTTTCAGTCATGTCAGCTGTGTCTCTAGTTACGCAACATTTGTAATCTTAATATCTTCTAACTTCAGAGTTATGAAAAAACTCACCCCCCATTCAGAGAAATTAGCTATTCAGATTAAAATTATATTTTGTACCAGGTTGTAGACATGTTTATTTCTGCTGTAAAGATCAGACTTTTGGAATTGGTGTGTGTGTGGTTTCAGGTACTTCCGGAAACAGCCTCAAGTGGACACTGAAGGAACTGCAGTTTTTAGCACTTCCGCATTGGCTTCATTTCTTATGTACGGAGGTTCCTGCTTGGTTTAGATGCATCCCAAAAAAGACATGGCTTCACATATGACATATGGAGTTTCACATATCACACTGACATATATTTCTTTCAGTATTACTGGTTTTGTATATATATATATTGTATTAATATATTGTTCAGTTTGTACATACCTTTCTTAGAAAATGCTAATTTACTTTTTACTTTTGAATTGATAATAACTTTAATAATATCTTTTTTATATGCTCTTTGTTGTTGGCACTATCTACTGCAGCTGTAACACTGTACATTTCTCCGTTGTGAGACTAAGAAAGGAATATCTTATCTTATGTTATATGACTTGTATGACTTAGTAAGAATTGGTCAAGTAACCCAGTTGACATTTTTATGTTTTTGTTTCTATTGTTAAAAATGCTACTTCTTCATTCAATCAATCAACCTTTATTTGTAACTTCACAACAAACAGTATCTCAGGCATCTCAACAAAACAAGCCGGTCCACATCATTCTCTTTGTTTTTACTTCTTTGTGTTGTATAATGTTGAATAAAGTTTAAATGCACCACCTTAATCACATCAAAAACCTATTTAGCTATTTACTACAACCACTTCCTCCCCACCAGCTATTAGAACTCTAATGTGTCTTCCTTTTCTTATCTTAAGAAGTAGCTATTAACACTCTCTGCTGCTAAATACATCCTCCATTATCAGCACAGAGCAACTACTGCTTTCTCTGCCTGTCTCTGATCTTTTATGAGTCTTTCTGGGATGAACAGAGAGAGGGACAGAGAGAAAGATGAATGGGAATTCAAACGTTGCTCAAAGGTCTACCGATTGTACCGCGCCTCTCTGTAGTGAGAGAGGGTCACTTTGACCCGCCCGGGGCGAGTGAACGGGGGAGAGAGACAGAGAGATACAGAAGAGAGAGAGAGAGAGTAGAGAGAGAGAGAGAGAGAGAGAGAGATGACATCAGGGCTGAAAAGGGGCTTATGCTTTCATCTACCCGCTGCAGTTTTTTTTACCAACACACCTTTGAGAGGACACAGGAGTGAGTGTGTGTGTGTGTGTGTGTGTGTGTGTGTGTGTGTGTGTGTGTGTGTGTGTGTGTGTGTGTGTGTGTGTGTGTGTTTTATGTACATGTGTGTGAATTAAAACTGAAAAGATGGGAGAAGCCTGAGCTTTGATGTGTCTCATTCACACCGACCAAACACTCAAATGAAAATGTGCACAAATGGAGAGGACTATGAGTAAGATAGTGAGTGTGTTAGTGTGTGTGTGCGTGTGAGAGTGTGTGCGTGTGAGAGTGTGTGTGTGTGAGGGTGTGTGTGTGTGTGTGGTAGACAGAGAGGGAGAGACTGTTTATCTTTTGATGTGAGCCCACCTACTTCCTTGATTCCCTGATATCTACCAATAACCACTTCACCCGACGCCCCCCTGTCCCTCAGATTCACACGGCCTGCTGTTGGGGGGCCTGAGAATGTGCTACAGTTCTACAACGCGGGGTCACCAAACTCCAGAAACACGCTCAAATGTGTGCGTGTGTGTGTGTGTGTGTTTGAGGTAAGCGAGGGGTGGGGACGCATGGTCATCAAACAACCACTAACCATTTCCTTCAAAGGAAACACAACCACTGTAATCCAGAAGTGTAATTGGTTGAATTCATTTTACATTTTGATGTTAAATAATCAATCGCTGCATATGTATGCATAGGTGTAACGCATATGCAAAGGGCGGACTTGAATCAAGTTCAAAGAGAAATCAGAGGAAACTTAAGGAGCGGACTGACCACGGGGCACCGCGGTCGCTTCCATTAAGAGGTCTTGCTTAGCTGAGTGGTATCATATATGAATAATCAGGTATTCATCCATGCTCACGCAACAACATGAATGTTTTAGATGAATTATGTCAATAAAGCTTTGAAGGTCAGCAATAGAGTCTAACATAGACGGCGAGGTCGACAGGTAAGGCAGAGTTCTGTGTGTGTTAATGTGTCTTCTCTGTAAAGACTTAAACTTCTTTCTGATGCCAAATTGTGCAAAACAGTTCATTTGTGTACATTTTCAATAACAGGTTAAAAAAGCAAAAGCATCAAATCTGGATCAATTTACAACCAGTCTTTATTACAGGAGAGATTTCTGGATTGTGCTTGTAGTCCAAGCACGACCATTACTGTATGAGCAGGCTTTGGTCTGTTCATGGTTAGCATATCCAGAATAGTACAGTAATGGCATCCCCACTTCCTTCAGCGGTAATCTAGCTATCGTTTATTTATCTCTGTCAACTGATATCTGCATGTAAGAGCAGCGAACAAACAGCTCTGGATCAGAATGTTAAATCGCACAACAAATCAGCTTGACGCTCTGTCCCAAAAGCCAGTCAGCGTTAAGATTTCCAAACGTCCTGGAATGCATCACAAATGGTCAATCTGCTCTGGATTCAAGAATTAAGCATTTTAAAAGTTGTTTTCTGGTCCTCCTGAACACAGACCGGACAAAGAATACTTTTTACAAATCTTCATCATGATTTTATTTTGGCAAACTCAAGACCTGTTGGAACACCAATAAATCACAACAACATTATGTCTTGTAACGCTGAGGCAAGTCAAAAGGAAGCCTCTGTGTAACTTCCATTTTACAGTGAAACTGAGACTCACCAGAAATAGATGAATGTGCACTACTACACGAGGGGATGGAACAAATGATGGTCTGCAAAGTAAACACCTCACGGATGAGAAAGTCTTGGCTTGAAGTCGCTGAACGCTAACCACTGGCTGCACCAGGATTACGAAGAAGCCGGCATCCGTTTCCAGCTTGCTAGCCTCTCGTTATGAGACGATGACCGACAATAATCCCTAATGGGTTTAGAGTTGATTCACTACTAACATAATGCTATGATGAGTTAAAGAAATGACTGACTTCCCTTTGTTAACAAATCCAAAGAAAACAATGAAGAAAATCAGTCCCTCCAGGATTTCGCAGGATTTTTTTGTGATTGTTGCGGCCCAAAAAGCCTGAATTTACGACAGATTTTTGAAAAAATTGCGGTGAAAGTTGCGATTATTATTTTTTGCTTTTGTCCCCCAATAACATCTCAGGGGCAAGTAAATATGCTAAATTACAGTTGTTTTTAGAAAACATTCTTGATGTGGCCACTGACTATTTTGATTCTCTTGATTCACATGAAAAATGCCATGAAAGGACTGTATTGCACATTTACGACAGTCCCTGAATGCACCTCGCAGCGACTGATGCACAGTCAGTTCATGGCACTCTGAAATTAATCTTCATCTTTGATGACAAGGAGTTGATCAAAACTTACTAAATGTGTCTGATGTATCACCAAACTGGATTAAATCAAGCTGTAGACGCAGAGCTTTTTACGGTAACCACGGCAACAACGTCAAACCTCAAATAGTAAACAGACGTCCCCCGGTTGTGTCTTTGTCACTAACGCACACCGGGGGTAAAAATCATCAATGAAGATGAGACAGATGCATGGAGGTGAGGAGAGCTGGTTCATAAAGCACACCTGCTGCAGGTAGAGGCCAAGCTAACACTGAGCCCCTCAATCTATAAATAATAACGTTGTCATGGTCACTTGTCCTGGCTGCTGTCCCCTCTCTTTTCACCCGTTCTCTGTGCGTGTTTTATTGTTGAAAAGTGCAGATCAAGGGAGGACTTACGTTTATGTTCCAAGGAAGTCAAATCGATGACAAAACCGATGACGTGCAGGGGCTGAGATTGAGGTAATTGGTCAAATTTGCGGGAAAGTTGCACTGATTGTAAAAAATTGCAAGGCCGCGAAAAAATCGCGCTGATTGGTTGAATTTGCGTTGATAGTTGCGATCGCGAAATCGCAACTTCCTGGAGGGACTGGAAAATGCATTCATGCTAAAACTGGGACTTATTACGTGAATTCAGAGCAACATGAATTTAGCTGAACAAAGTCTGGTGGATAAATAAGGCCGTGCACACCTCAAGCTTGGCAGTTATGGTTTGATTTTACAAATGTTGGTTAGTTTTAACTCCAGCTGAAGATGCAAAGCCAAAGCTCACAATTTGCGCTGCAAGTTGAGAATGAAAACAGAAATGAAGGATCCGATGATTTCTTGATTATCTCAGAGATGACTTGCAGGTTCAAAGCATTAACTGGATATGAGAAGCTTACAAGTCTAATGATTGGAATTACTTCATGAGACAATTTGTTGTAATCATATTAATAAGTCTGATCTCTCTCTCTCTGCCTCTTAACCAAGGCTTTCTCAGGCGGTGAGCAACTGGAAATGTGTTTGTAGCTCAGAATTGTTCAAATTTCTTACAATAAATGGCCAAATTACATTTAAAAGAGGAGCTGGTACATTAGAAACAGCATGCATGCAAAACATTTCAACTAAAAGTCTTTAAAAACAAGAAATCCTACAATCACTTCTGCACTTATCTCCAGTTTTTAGGGCTTTAACTATAAACGGTGCAAGAGACTTTTAGGACCTGTTAAGTGACACTGCAGGAGCCCAAGAAGGGATACAGTGAAATAAATAAAAGGGAGACAGAGGGGTAAAAAAAAAAGAGAGAAAAGAAAAGAGGGAAAAGCTGTGAGTCTTGATGCACTGCTGAAAGTAAAAAGAAAGAAAGCAAGGAAAAGAAGGGAAATAAATGGACTGAGTGAGCGGAGGTGTGCTCTTGAATAGAAAAATGGACGTATCCAGCTGTCCCTCCCATGCAGCTCAACCCAGAAACCCTTCAATCAAACAGCCTCGATCAAGCCTGACCACTGCAGCATCCCCAGGCTGCTTTCATTCCCTCTCATTCATTCATTCATTCATTTTTCCTCTCCTCCGGTGCTTTAAGCCTACCAATTATCATCAGTTGCCCCCAGACGGCCTCTGTCCTTGTTCCTGTTTCAGCTGGCCTTTCAAACAGCCCTGCATTAATAAGCCAGTTGTTACAAATAAAAAGGGAGGTGAGCGGTGATTATTCAAAGCCCTCCTAAGAGAGAGAAGCGCGAGAGAGAGAGCGAGAGAGAGGAAGCCCACGTTTCACACCCAGGGAGAGTAAAAGCACCGCCTGCCATTTATGGGACTGTCACAGAGCCGAGCAGGGATAATAATAAAAGGAGGGAGAGAGAGAGAGAGAGGGTCTGTAATGGCTCAGGGCATGAATAAGGCTGAAGAATAAATACAAAAAACACTCAAACTACTGAGTGACAGGAGAGAGACAGCATCGTTCAGATCTGTTCATCA
Source organism: Notolabrus celidotus (assembly GCF_009762535.1). Lineage (NCBI taxonomy): Eukaryota > Metazoa > Chordata > Actinopteri > Labriformes > Labridae > Notolabrus > Notolabrus celidotus. Next base: position 29,053,725 of record NC_048281.1, on the reverse strand, counting down.
GAATGAAAATCATATAACCAGCTCCAAAAGTTTAGGCTGTAAGTTGAATAGAAACTCAAAGTGCTAAAAAGAATCTGCTGTGTGAGGAGGGTTTGACTTTTTCTGACCAGGATTAAAACCTTTGAAATCAATGTTTTTCTTCTTCTTTTCAGGGAATTAATGAGTAGACTTTAAGCTTCTGTGTGTCTGTTCAGTCTGTGTCTCTGTGTGGGTGTGTTTTTGTGTATCTGTGTGTAGCTAGGAGGGAGCTTTTACCTGCACATCTGAAGCTCTGAGCAGTGAGCCCCTTCTCCACAGCCAGGCAGGTGAGGATACTGAGGAAGCTGGTGGTGACCGACTGCCTCTTGGCTCTCTGGGCCTCCCTCTGCCTCCTCTCCCTGGATGGTTTTGATCTCAGCAGCACCCCCTGGAGGTTTGGAGCTCCTTCCCCTGACCCTCCTTCCTCTTCTTGCGCGGGCCTCTGTGCTCCGACCGCCTCTTGCAGGACCTCCACCCATTCCTGGGCTTTGAGCTGATCGTCCGCCCGAAGTCGGAGCACCTCTTTGGGGAACACTACCTGGAAGCAGTCCCCTCTTTCTGTCCATTGCTCTCCGTTCTCCGGCTCCTGATCGTGCTGCACGGCGGAGCAGGAGGACAGAGAGTACTGGAGGACAGGCTGTGAGACAGATCCACGACCCTCTGTGGCGAACGCCCGGAGTGCCGATCTGGTCAAGACGAAGGTGAAGGCTCTCCAGTTGTTCTGATCCACCAGCTGATGGAGCAGGCCAGCTTTGAGGATGTCCTGGCAGCGTTGGGTGAACAAGGGAAGGGTGGTGGGTCTGCTCAGGACACAAGGAATAGACTGCTGAGAGTGTGATGCTTCTGCAGAGGTGGGGATGTCACTTTCTCCATCAGGCCGGGTATCCAGCCCTGAGGGAGAGGGCGACGAAGAGGGTGACATGGGCGCAGGAAACTTTACAACCTGGTGTTCTGATCCACTCTTCCGCTGGCGGTGATCCTGCCTCACCGGTCTGACGGCCTGCACTTTCTCCCACATCAACCGCCTCCACTCCATCGCCTCCCATTGGCTGGCCGCCCTCAGCTGTAGACGTGTGCTGTTGAAGAACAAAGCCTGCAGCGTGCGTTGATCGGCAGGCTGGGTGATCTGGCCCGGCTGGCTGCAAGGAGCCGGCGAGATGACGCTCTGGCAGTGTGAGAGAGAGTAGGCGGTCCCCAGCTGGCGGTTGGCGCTGCTGTCCAGAGTGTAGAGCCGGAGCTCGCAGGGTGTCAGCTCGACGTGGCAGGCTGTCCAACGGCCCCGGGGTCCCTCACGCTGCTCCATCGCACCGTGCTTCACCACAGAGCTGCTGCTGCTGCTTTTATCAGCTGAACAGAGAAACAGAGGAGGGAGAAGAACATGGAGGAATTTAATAAAATCAACAAGCTGTTTTATTCAAACTAACTGCTACAGGTGCACGTCATCTGATAAAGCAAGTCAGGTATTAAAAATCCAAAGGTTTTGATTTTATTTTAATATGAATATTATGTCATTGTGTCCACATGATCCAAACAAAGAGATTAAAACGAGAACTTCAATCTGAAAGAAAATATCTATTATTCTACTCAGCACATTTGACAGATTGTTACAGCTTTGTTGGCAGTTGTAGTTTTTAGATGACTCAGGAATGACTAATGCTTTTCCCACCTACACACTTTGTGTATTTTTGTGCAATAAAAAAAAATTGCATCTCTTCCATAGACTGCAAAAAAAGTCGTAGGTGTAGCCTCCAGGTCTGAAAGTGTTGCTTAAGCAGGATTGCAACAAGGAGTGACTCCATGGATTGCAACACAGAAACCACATTGAATACAAACTATGAGAAAATAACCGTACTGTCAGTTGATTTATCACCTCAGTTAATATTTTCTTATGAGTTCACGGTCTGAATTGTTAGTTTCAAATCTTCTCAGAGAAGCGTGATGCTCATTTCGTAAATGAAAGTCCCATTTAGAGTCAACATGATAAAGAAGAGTATGCTTCAGTTTAGCATAATGATACCTTGAGGTTAAAAAGTTGCTTGCATGGCGACCTGTCAATCAAGATAAAGCTTCAGCTGTATCCCCCCTCTGATCCAATGATGATTACTTCAGATTCAAGCAGGCAAACCAATGGGCTACATCAACCTGGATACATCCACAGCTCATATACATTCACTGGTACCATCTGCCTTTACTGGGGATGTAAATATATATCACAAGACGGTAAAAACCGATACAAATAAGAGTGGATTAAAATCGATTCAACAAAATTTGTATTTCAATATTATATTTAAACAGTAGAGGGCGCTATCTGCATGTCACTTTGTTTGTTCAACATCATTAAGTCTCTTGCGCTGCTCTCTCGTCACTCGCTGAGTTGAGCATAACAGACATGGCGGCAGCAGGTGAAGACCGAGCAGCTCAGGAGGCACCTTTGTGTTTCAGATCTGATGTACGGCAGCATTTTGACTTTCCCTGATACTCCTGAAGAAAAACATGTCAAATCCAAGCCAGGAGCACAATCTGCACTTTTGTTTATTTAAAGATATTTACCTTATTTGTTCTAATATTTAATACTTTCATTTGGGAGTCGTTCACTTTCCATTTCTTTATAATTGTTCTGAAATTTTCTTTTTTTGCAAGGTGCTGAAAAAAAGTGTTCAGTGGTTTTATTTGAGTTACAACACACCTTAAAATGAAAAAGGATTACTTTTTTTTACAAAGAAATAAAAGAGAAAAAAATATATATTGCAACTGTCCATATCTGAGAATTGAAATAAAATAATAGCTATTTAAATTTTGAGTTCAATCCAGTTTTCTTGAAAAACGAGTGTATCCTTCCATCCCTAGCCTTTACTTTACACTATAGCAAGTTGAAACAACAACAAATTTGAAACTCAGGGTCCCACTTTGAAAACAAATTGGTGAAAAAAGACACTTTTGAGTAATTATCTGATGTTAGAAGAGACATACTTCCTTGTAAACTAGGCTAAAACCCAAATCTATTCATTTTTTGGAGTTGAAGGTAAATGTGTATATTGATCTTGGTGCAAATGGTTTTGCAGTGAAGTGAAATTTTAAGCCCTCATCATATTGCCAGGTCAATGCAGGGTATCTACACCTCTATAACGTCTCGCCTTCATTGCAAATGTCACAGAGGGATGATGTTAGGACCAAGCTGTCCCATCAGCAAGTCTGTAAGTAGTAACAAAGACCTCATAGGGGTTGATGCAGACTTGCAATACAGAATGAAAAGGGCTTCACATACCAGCCATGCTAACACAGCTAGTTGGACAACCATCTAAAAAGGTAGAAACCCAAACCAAACCATCGTGAGAGGCACTAGAGTAAACTTCAAAATGTGTTAGTGTCACACTTTCCAGACAAGCCTCTCCAAAACCAGTGCTGAACCATAATCCGATTTTCAGCCATTGATCCTTCTGCTAAAAATAACCATTGCTCAACCTGTCAATTTCCAGACATGCTGTTTGAAGTGCTGAGACTTAGGAAACAAACCACTCAACAGGAGAAGTGTATTTGGCTCTGCTGTGGACAAACTCTGAGTGTTTTAAACACACTGATCAATATGTGTTTCATGCTGCAGAGACGGTGGAAGGTTGAACATTTCTATGTGTTCTCTGTTGTGAGCTGACTGCAGTGAATCCAAGGTGACAAAAGCTGCCATCCCAGACAAAAAGCAGGATTCAAACTTCAACTCTATGCTGCATTAATGTGGGACACTTTGAGCAACATTTTTGGACATTAGGACTAAATCAATGTTGATGAAATGGACAGTTTTTACTAAGGTTGTTCAGAAGAGACTAATTTCCATTTAGCAGACTAGTCTAAAGGAAAGGAAACGCTCAGAAAAAACCTGAGAACAATTTCTTGAACATGGCTGATCACAGGATCAAAGAGTCTGTGGGTAAACAACGTCAGATTGGTTTGCAGAGTGTGGCTAACCTTAGTAAAACTAGCTAGCATCCTCCCTCCAGATTAACTTCCACATATCTGTGCTGGTTACCCCTTTTGGCTACATACAACTTTCTCTCAATTTTCTTGATCAAAATGCTGCCAAACCATGCCGAGATCCCATCTGTCATCTGAGCTTGTTTACATCTGGGTAGTAAAGCAATACAGAACTGAGGCATTGGCCAGTAACTGGAGTTACAGCCCCAGATAAATGTTAATAACTCATTTCACTTGTAATTCTGGCGCCGACTGCACACATCCCTCGTTTTTACCCATTTGTTTGTTTAGCAGCTTTTCCCCAGTTATCCTGAACCCTCCAGTTGGCGTGATTCCAGATAGGCCAGTTTCCGACATAACACCACTTATCATGGGCTTAACAGAGGTTTGCACAGCTTTGGTATTTTGGTAAGAGATAGTCATGGCGCGGGTTGCCCTTGGAGAGTATTTCTTGTATTGTTAAGGAGGCCACTGGGCAAACTGTTCCACTTCCTGTATCTGAAGGCTGGAGGCACGCCCGCTCCTTGTATCAGCTGCTTCCTCTGATCTGAGGCTCATTAAGAGGCTTGTTTTTTTTACCATAATTTATGTCTTTCCTTAAAAGTGATTATGGTGGGTTGATAGAGTAGGGTTCAGACAACAGGTATTACCTCTGATAAGACAAAAAAATGGGGCAAGATTCCTTTGCATTCACTATCTAACCTGCCTGAATAATGTCACTGTAGATCCATCCTACTGTACAAATCAAGAAATAATGCAGCCAGTCACCAGGAGGAGCTTTTAAAGTGTTGGCTTCACTCAGGGTAACTGTGGTATTGTCAATATTTTTAATACATTCTATGGTATGAATTTGGTGTGAATGTACGCTACCAGTCCAAAGTTTGGACACACCTTCTCATTCAATGGGTTTTATTTATTTTAATTACTTTCAACATTGTAGATTAATACTGAAGACATCAAAACTAGGAAATAATCTGGTTTTACCATAATCTGGATTACAACAGTAGCCAAATAGGACTATTCATTGTGTACTAACCATAGACTGTATAAAATATGGACGTAGTATCCGTGACGTCACCCATCTGTTCCTGAGAGCTGCTTTGAAGCAAATCGACGGCGGCAGCCATATTGGTAATGCGGAACTCAACCAGGCAGAGTGTGACGTAGTGTGAGCCTCTTAGCCAATGGCTGTTTGTTCCCGACCGGGAGTCATGTCAGTCATGTCCTTATTTGGGCAAAACTCGGAATCCTAATATCTTCTGAACCGTCACGTTAGAAAAAAATTCACCCCCCGTACAGTGTGTGCCATTAGAGAGATTAGCTTCATAGGGCCAAGCCGTTTTTTGAACCAGGCTGTAAACATGTTTATTAATGCTGCAAAGATCGTCTTTTTCCCATTCATATCTATGTAGTTTCCGGTGTTTCTGCAGCCAGCCTCCAGCGGATTCTCAATGTACTGCAGTTTATAGCACTTCCGCATTGGCTTCATCGTTTGAGACCGGAGTTTGCCGCTTGGTACTAACCCTACCTCTGAACAACACAACTGATGGTCTCAAACACATTAAGAAGGCAAGTCATTCTACAAATGAACTCTTGACAAGGCTCATGTTAATTAGAAACCATTCCAGGAGACCACTTCATGAAGCAGACTGAGAGAATACCAAGAGTGTGCAAAGCTGTCATGAAGGAAAAAGGGAGCTACTTTACAGAATCTAAAATATAAAACATATTCTGGTTTGTTTAACACTTTTTTGTTCATTAAATAATTCCATATATGTTCTTTCATAGTTTTGACGTCTTTGATATTAATCTACAGTGTTTCATATAATTAAAATAAATACAAACCCTTGAATGAGAAGGTGTTTCCAAACTTTTGACTTGTAGTGTAGATGTGTAGTGCTTAAGTGCTTCAAGTGGGCTCAAAACAAGCGGCAAACTCCGGTCTCAAACGATGAAGCCAATGCGGAAGTGATATAAACTGCAGTACATCGAAAATCCGCTTGAGGCTGGCTGCAGAAACACCGGAAACCACATAGATATGAATGGGAAAAAGACGATCTTTGCAGCATTAATAAACATGTTTACAGCCTGGTTCAAAAAACGGCTTGGCCCTACAACGCTAATCTCTCTAATGGCACACACTGTACGGGGGGTGAATTTTTTTCTAACATTACGGTTAAGAAGATATTAAGATTGTGAGTTTTGCCCAAATAAGGACATGACTGGAACACACAGCCATTGGCTAAGAGACTCACACTACGTCACACTCTGCCTAGATGAGTTCCGCATTACCAATATGGCTGCTGCCGTCGATTTGCTTCAAAACAGCTCTCAGGAACAGATGGGTGACGTCACGGATACTACGTCCATATTTTATACAGTCTATGGTTCAAAACTAGAAAAGGCACAGTACAAGTAGAGTCCATATATCATTTAACTGAATCAGAAATGTTTAAGTTGTAGTGACTTCAAAGAGCAAATAGTCACTGAGAGGCTGAGGTTGTGCCTAGTAAACTTGCCCAGTGTGCTAAAGCTAAAAATCACTCATATACAAAAAATCTGTTCAACTTTTTATAAACGAAAAAAGATAATCGACTCACACAAAACTGATGATGAAAGTGATCAAAGAAACATAGTGGTCAAATAAAAATACAGCCACTCAGCTCACCTCCTCTTTCCAACTCCAAACAATGCTATTTATCTAATCCACGTGACCACACAACAAATCATATCATAAACAAACAACAAAAATATACAACAATAACCTACCTTAAACCTCAAAAGTAGATACTATACACACCTTTTAAACCATTCATTCATGGCTCCTACATAAGTCATACACATAAAACACAGCTAATATTAATATATGTTCAATGATTGTATTGAGTCAGTCCATCAAACTCCAGCATGTCTTTACAACAGCAGTGTAATGAAGAAGATGATGAAAGGTGAGGTTTCACAACGGTTTGACTCATCAGGTATGTGACTCAGTTCAAAAAACAAACTAACACAAACCACTGACCTGTGAAGGGAGATTTAGAAACCTCGACCATGCTTTGGTGGTTTGAGCACACACAGTTTTACATTAACCAATGAAACTGAAATCTGAACAATAACTTCAGCTTCCTGCCCAGATTTTGGAGGAAGCTCAAGAGGAAGTGAGAGAGGCACCTGGTACACAGCGGGTCAGAAAAAAGTGCAAAGAGTATGACTTAAGACTTACTAAGAGACTCTAACATCCATTTCAAAAGACAAGTGTATTATAAGATGATGATATGATAAAGAAAGACTAAGAGTAACAAAATGAAAGCTTTCTGATGCATCAATTTTATTTAGGTTGTATTGTATCATCTTAAGTCAGCGTGTGGTTAGCACCTGCTTCCTACTGGAAAGATTGCATTCAGTGGAGAGACTTTTCAGCCTAATTTAGCTCAGTTTGAGGTCTTTAAATGGGCAGATAGGTTTCTTTTACAAAACAACAACACCTTTCCTCACCCCAAAAACCAATCACACGTACTGATTAAATTATAAGCCCCTACCAGGAGCAGCCTAATGGACATGGATCACATTTTGTTCCTTTAACGTGCTAAATTACTCGAGAAGGGAAACGGAGAGCTAAGTCTTTCAGAGCTCCTGCTAACTGGACGGTAGCGAGTCAAGTGCCTCATCAATCTTATCAAAACAGCAGCCGACACGATGTCACTCTAGGTCGCGGACTTTGCATGTTAACAAACCTTGTGCTAAAAGGAACAAATGAATATGCAAATTAAGTTGAGCTGGAAATAAGTCCGGCTGATTGGCACTCTTCACGCTCGGGAGGGTCGCGATGAGAATTAGGCATTGTGATGCAGGAAAACTGCTCTGTTCAATTAGCCTTCATCTCCACCTGGTAGGTTCTGACATCACGCCCTTGTGTTAGTCTGATTTACACGCACACAAGCCTTCAGCCGGAATTAACAATGTTCTCTGCAAACTAACCATCCCGTACAGCTGCTCTCAAGTCGAACAGGACTTCAAATCTCCTCCAGGCTTAAGCGAGCTCGCCCACTGATTGAGCAGCCAATCATAATGTCACATACTGTTTTACCATTTAGCAGACTTCCACCGGATCCTGGTCACCAAAGTGGACGTGGAAATCAGGAGGGGCACCTGCAGCTTTATTCAGGTGCTCCATTCATTAGAGTGAAGCTTTCCCAGCATGCACTGGGGGTGAGGCACTGTAAGGTTACACCAAGCGGCAACCTCCAGTCTCAAAATATGAAGCCCATGTGGAAGTGTTATAAAATGCATTCATGGACAGTCCGCTTGAGGCTGGCTGCAGAAACACGGGAAACCACATACACACCCATTCAAAAAAGATGATCTAGGGGCGCCGTTGGCCTAGCGGTGTATGCGTGCGCCCCATATACAGAGGCTATAGCCCTCGTCACAGGGGTCGCAGGTTCGATTCCAGCCCCGACCTTTTACTGCATGTCCTCCCCCTCTCTCTGCTCCCCTCATTTCCTGTCTCTCTTCAGCCGTCCTGTCAATTAAAGGCAAAAATGCCCAAAAGTATAACTTAAAAAAAATAAAAAATAAGATCTTCTCAGCATAAATTCACATGTTTAGAATCTGGTTAAAAACACGTCTTTGAGCTCAGAAGATTCAGAAGATAGATATAAGATTACGAGTTTTGCCCAAATAAGGACATGACTGACTTGATTGACAGGCGGGAACACCGTAGCTGTTGGCTAGGAGGCTCAAAGCCCGCCTCTTTACGTCACACTCGCTTGACAGCAGTTAGGTTGTGTTCAGCATTTCCAATATGGCTACCACCACCGATTGGCTTCAAAACAGCGCTCAGGAACAAATGGGTGACATCACGGATACTGCGTCCATTAATTATACAGTCTGTGGGTTACAAGGACAAAGATTTTACATTCCCTATTAAAATAACAGTCACATCACCGACTGAAACATTAAAGCTCCAGTGAGGAGTTCTCACTGGTGATGAAACAGACTGAAATTAAAGCTCTATATCAGGGGTTCCCAAACTTTTCAGCCCAAGACCCTCAAAATAAAGGTGCCAAAGACTTGTGACCCCCACTGTTCCTCAAAGTGATTTAATGTGGCTTCATTTAGCTGGTCTGCAGAAAATGAGCCTACTTATATGAGCATGTGTCTGTGTTTCCTGTGCTTTTATGAATTAACCTGCTGCTACTGATGCTTTTGAGAATTACCTGTTCACTAACCCTAAACTTAGGAGTCATCTGGTAACAAAGAAAAGGGTACAAGAAAAAAAAAACAAAAGCATGAGCAGCTCTTCTCCTGCATAGAATCATGACGGTAGAGTAAGCATGAACGCATACTAAGTCAGCAGCAAGATAAAAATAAAAATATGAATGTCATTTTAAAACAGGAGAATTTACTGCTGAGTTTGTCGTAGAGATGCAGGGACAAAAAAACCTGCAGAGACAGACTCGTGAACTAGAAGTCAAACAACGGGGACTGCTTTTGGCGACTGTCTGAAATGAGACTTCCCTCTAATGTTTGCGCTCATACTGTACACACACAGACACACGCACTCAGTGTGTGTTGTTCAGCAAATATTCACGATGTCTGTCTGGAAAACATGGCTGTCAGCTATTTACTGATAATAAACATGAAGCAGAGAGACTCCAGTGGTTAAGTTGAGATGTTGTGCTGCAGGCTGAATCTGAAAACATCATTAGACAGGAGTTTATTTATTCATGCCTCTGGGTTACTACTACTAGGTTCAAGAAACACATTTTTAAGGTTTCCATTAGCAGAAAACTCCAGGAAGTGATAACTATAAGGCTCTATTATTTAAATATTCCCTCTGAATAACTGATGTACACACACCTGTAACTGAGAGGTACCACAGGCCAGAGATAGTCTCTGTTTTGTTGTGTTGTCAGTCCCTTTTGTCGCCATCCTTCTGTGTGGTTTGATATCATATAATTATTTTAGATCATATTCGATACCATTGCTTTGTTTTCTTTAAAGCAATCAAATACTCTTACTAAGCAAGCGGCAACCTCCAGCCGTGAGAAATTAAGCCAATGCGGAAGTTTTAAAACCTGCAGTTCATCGAGTGTCCACTTGAGGCTGGCTCTGGAAGTACCGGAAACCACATACACACCCATTCAAAAAAGCAGAAATAAACATATTTACAGCCTGATAGAAAAAAAGAGTTTAGTCTGAATAGCTAATTCAAGTTTTCCATTATGAGAGGCACAGCTGATTTGACTGACAGGTGGGAACGAGGCCCCTGGCGAGGAGGCTCAAAGCCAGCTTCTTTACGTCCCACTAGTTTGACAGAAGTTAGTTTGAGTTCAACATATCCAATATGGCTCCCACATAGACTCTACAAATAATGGACGTAGTATCCGTGATGTCACTCATCTGTTCCTGAACGCTGTTTTGAAGCCAATCGGCGGCGGCAGCCATATTGGTAATGCAGAACTCAACCAGGCAGAGTGTGACGTAAAGAGGCGGGGTTTGAGCCTCCTAGCCAACAGCTATGTTCCCACCTGTCAGTCAAGTCAGTCATGTCCTTATTTGGGCAAAAACTTGTAATCTTAATATCTTCTGAACCGTCGCGTTCGGGAAAAAATTCACCCCTCGTACAGTATGTGCCGATAGAGAAAGAAGAAGAGCCAAGCTGTTTTTTAAACCAGGCTTTAACGCTAGGGTTGGTATTCACAGAAAACTAGCATGAATTTGAACGTAGCGTTTCCTCAGGACTCCGTCTCTTTACCTCACACTAAAACGACAGCAGTTAGGTTGAGTTCAGTATTTCCAATATGGCTCCCACCGGCGATCGGCTTCAAAACAGCGCTTCAGAAACAGATGGGTGATGTCACAGATACTGCGCCCATTATTTATACAGTCTATGGTAGCAAGTAGTTAACTTTTTTTAATCAATCCCTTTATTTTGGCCTTAAAAGCTACTGTGCGGAGTTTTATATTTGTGTCAATTTGGCGCCCCCCTGTGGACAAAGTGGAACCTCCTATGTCCTTGCTGATTTTGTCTTTCGACAAAAAGTCTCATCCTGCTGTCTTTTCACAGTGAAATGTATAACTCTCTTGCTGTGGAGAATGTGAAAAAAAAGAAAGTGGTTTTTCCTCAGCATGTCGTACATTTACTTGTCGATGAGTCATTGTTGACGTTATCGAGCATGCTGTTCGGGAACACAAGATTGTTGCCAGGAGCTGAAATTGTAGTGTTCTAGTAGTGAGACATTTGCATCTTGCATTGCACTATTCCAAACACTGACCAGGCAAATAAAACATAGCAACATGGCTGCAACACTATTACCTCATAATATTTCTGAAGTCTGGGAACATTTGATCAGATCTGTAAACTGGAACTTGCTTTTCAGGTATGAGAAAGTTGAGGAGAGGGCGAGGTGACCTTCAACTTACTGACCAAAAGTTGGGGCCACACTGTGTGGGTCTCACAGTTTCAGTTTTCAGTTCCTCTCTTTAAAATCTGTACTGCTTTTGCCTAAATAAAATCACTGTAGGACACATTTTTGACTTTATTACTTTAACACATACTGTGAAATGTGTATTTTTCCGTATTGCGACTACTATCTGAGACACTACAGTAAATGTTACTGATAAATCAATAAACCATTTTCAGAAGCTGAACTTGTCAATGCTGTCCTTATACCTCCATCACTGTGCACCTCCATCACTGTCTGGTTTGGATCTGCAACCAAACTAGACTGACACAGACTGCAACGGACTTTAAGGACTGCAGAAAAAATCATCGGTGTCGACCTGCCCCCCATCCAGGACTTGTACCGGTCCCGGGCCAGGTACGGGCAGGTAGCATCACCGCTGACCCCTCACACCCTGGACACAAATTCTGTGCGCCAAAACAACCCGCCATAAGAACAGTTTCTTCCCCCAGGCTGTCATTCTGATGAACACTAAACCATAACAGTGTCATACCTGTTGGATCAATACTCTACAATGTAGATAAACAATGCAAAAATTCTCCAAGCAGAATTCCATATTTAAATTTTTTGTATTATTTAACTACTATTTTTTTAAATGTAAAAACTACCTCTGCTACTCACCACTGCACTTTATCATATTATTTTAGCCTGTACATATTAGTCATGCCTATTTGTTGTTTCTTTTGTATTTATAGCTGATGTTATTGTTATTATTTTTTTATTTGTATGTCTTATTCTTATGCCTTGTACAAAGAGAGCACAGTTTACCAAAGTCAAATTTCTTGTGTGTTCAAGCATACCTGGCCAATAAAGCTGATTCTGATTCTGATTCTGATTCTGATAATGTGAAATACACATGCATATTTTGGCTGCCATTAAAAGCCGTTTTCTTTCATGGATTTTGAATTCAATGGATATAATATTTGTAAAGACTCTGATCCAGAAATAAAGGTATTGTGTTAAAGACTCATCAGGTGTAAACAGATGAATGCAACCTCTGCAGTGAGCAGCATTATTAAACACAAGGCTTTCATAAAAGCTACACGTACAGCCTCTTTGGTCGTGCACGCAGACATATATTGTGCATGTAATAATGATCCTCACTTCCATTTGCCATCTAAACATCCCCAGCTGTCACTAATGGAAAGCCAAACAGGCCATTTCTTTTTTTAATGTGAATGAAGAGACATAGCGAGGCCGAGCTAAATCACTCTGCATTCTGCTTATTACCGTCCCTTTCCTACTTCTCTCCTTTCAATACACGCAGAGCCAAACTAAATAGCCTGATGCCTTTTCACACATATGCTAATACTAAATAATCCTGCCAGTATCAGGGGCCGGGTAATTGGGTTGCCTCTTCTCTCGCCTCATTTGAGTCCATTTGCTGACAGGATTACGGGCTATTATCCCTCAGGATCCCTTAGGATCTCCTTAAGCCTTCAGATGGCCAAAACACACAAACAAATGATGTGTGTGTGTGTGAGAGAGGGAGTGTGTGTGTGTGTGTTGGGAGAGAGAGTGCCCTGTGCCTGAAAACTGACTATCATAGCACAGCTGTGTCATTTCAAGTTATCATCATCTTCTATCATTATTGCTTTCTCTGAGGATGCTTCAACATAAGTAGAAGCATACGCCCCGTTCTGCAGAACAAACAGTGCAGGACTTCTGTTCTCCAGCAGACTCAGAGGCTGAGGAAGCTTCCTAATGAATGGACACCGGATCAGAGTGTGGATGAAGGAGGAGGAGGAGGAGGAAGAGGAGCGGTGCGTGTTTCTCACAGGTTAAGACCGAGCTGTTAAATGTCAACAGAGGACGTGTCATCCTGGTTAATACTGCTTGATTAGAGGTTCAAGGGTTAGTTGACCCACAGGAGGAAACATGTATTTTCCCACTTAGTTTAAGTGATAGTGGGTTTTGATTAGGGATGCACCGCAATCAGGGCGCTGGCGGCCTAGAGGTCCAAGTGCCCCATGTATAGAGGCTATAGTCCTCGTTGCGTAGGTCGCCGGTTCGACTCCCGGCCGGTCGACTATTTGCTGCATGTCTTCCCCCACTCTCTACTCCCCACATTTCCTGTCTGTCTTCAGCTGTCCTATCAATAAAGGCAAAAAAGCCCCAAAATATACCTTTGAAAAAAAAAAAAGAGATGCACCGAAATGAAAATTCTTGGCAGAAACCGAAAACCGAAACTGAGGAAACCAAGGCCGGAAAACAAAAAACCGAAACACCGAAAGAAATTATTATGCCAATTATAAGTAAGGAGACTTGGGACAGTTGTAACATTTCACTCCTCGGATTTGAGTTTAAGCCATGCATTTTCTGTTTGTGTTGCACAGGCATCTTCTAGGCCATATATTAGCAGACACTTGAAGCTAGTTTGTGTAGCAGTTTGAACACACTGGGTTCAAAGAGCTCAAAGTTACAGACAGAAATGTCAAAAATGTTACAACTGTCCCCAGTCTCCCCTACCATTGCATTATGGCTCTGACTGTGTACTGACCTCACTAAAATCAAGGATCTCATTGAACATATAAGACAACGAGGGCGCATGCCCCTCATCTGGTTAAGAGAGACGAGTCCTTTTTTCTGCACTCTGTTCTCCTCCTGTCTCCTAGCAGGTTCTCTGCATCCATCGTGCATGCTACTTTATTCCCACATCCAAGTAATGATCTTTATAACGCAGATCAAGTACAGTCACAATGAAGTGCAGAGGAATCGAATGGATCTCAGTGAAACGTGTGCTGACCAGGGTTGAAATATTCCCGGGAATTTTCAAAGTTGGAAACTTTCCATGGGAATTAATGGGAATAAACCAGGAATTTACTAAATTGAAGGTTGGCTCTACATGAACTGTGCATTCCTCCATCACATGCACAGATGATTTCTAGAATCCTGTAGAGGCTAGACTTGAGAAGCATGAGGGAAGATGCTCTTTCATTTAACATTTTGAATGGGACTTTGTTGGGATTGCATTTTTGTTCATTTTGAATGGGTTGGGTCTGAGGCATGAGTAATATTTAACTCAACATTCATTTTGTTGTCCCTCAATGAAAGAATTGATTGTTCGATAAAATATTAAACACTTGATAAAGTTCTACTAAAAATAAATCTGTTTTCATTGTATTATTTTTGGATGGATGTCTGCTTATAACAAAACAAATATTTATGTTTGGATATGATACCTTTCCATTCAATTCATTTCAATTCCCATTCATGCCCATAAATTCCCATAGAAATTTTCCAATTTGGAATATTTCCAAAATTCCCCAGCTTAACTTCCCATGGAAATTTACCAGAAATTTTCCACCCCTTTGCAACCCTAGTGCTGACAGACTCGAAGAGTGAACTTTACATTGTTTTCACTGTGTGGTCCGTCTCAACCTCTCTGCTTAGAAGACGCTTTAGTGCTGCAATTAAAGGAAGAACGGATGCAGACATGTTGGCCCTTATCCAGACAAGCGTGCACTGGCCGCGGTTTTTGCTTGCGTAATCACGAAAGTCTGTCTGGCCGTGTTGTTTCGGTGATAAAAGTCTATCGGCCGAAAACCGAAAATGCACTTTTCGGCCGAAAATTTTGGGTGGCCGAATTTTCAGTGCATCCCTAGTTTTGATGTAGCTACCTCTGAAGCTTCTGCCACCAACTTGAGGCAATGAAGGTTAAACCATTTGTGTTAGGACATGTTCATCATTATTTTGTTGCCTTGTTAAATTTGAGAAGAGTTCTTTGTGATTACTCAGCACCTTTGGATTTAATACTTGGATGTGTGTGGGTATGAACTCACCCTCCTGCTGGTTGAGGATCATGTTCTTCAGAGTGTTGCAGTCCAAAGTGGGCAGCCCGTTGTCCGTGTACGCAGACGGCCTGTAGTTAACATCCGACCTGGACCGGTTGTGTCCCTTCTTGAAGGCAGACTTGGACGAGGAGTTGGCGGCGTTGTTGGTGCACTCCTTGGAGTGAGCTGCCAGGTCATTGGTGGACCTCGCTCTGCTTCTCTTCCCGTGCCTTAAACCCATCCCCAGCCCCAGAACGCTGAAGTTGTCGGCCCAGGCCAGACCGAGGGGCCCCACCTCCGGCTGCTCTCCAGCCAGAAGACCCCACACGCCGCTAGAGCTCAGCTTCCCCAGCGCAGCATTAGACACCTCCTGCAGCTGCTTTGGCGGCCTGGAGGGCTGGAGGTTCCCTGTTTGAGCTTGGCTAGGGCCTTGGCCTTGTATTCCATCCATGCAGTTGATAAAGTCCTCCGTGGCCTCGAGAGCCGGGCTGATATCGCCCACCATGTCAAGCTGTGCAAGACCCTCCATGGCTGGGCCTTCCCCTGAGATAGCTAGAAGTCTCACAGCTAAATGTTCCTCCAAAATGCGCACAAAATCCCTGTTAGCATCCACATGTCCATGAAAGAGGAGCTGTCAGCCTGTCACATACAAGTCTTACAGTGCGTCCACAAAACAGGAAGATCCAAGCAGCCAGCAGGCCTCACAAAGTGCTGACTGAAGCAACTTCTCACTCGATCCCTCGGGACACAGCCTTCTTCCAGGGTCACAGTCTTCTTTCACAATGCTGTGCCTGAGAGTGAAATATCTCCCAGGGGAAGATTTCAGCTGCTTTATTCCAGAGCTGAACAAGGCCAGCAGCAGAACCGGGACTCCCTGGGTCGAGCCAATTTGGGTGGCAAACTCTGTGACCCTGCCAGATACACAGTTTGGGTGAATGAAAACAAAAAAAAACCTCTGCTCAGACTGAAATATTCAGGTGCTGAAGACAAAGTCTGAAGGATGTGAAGTCCACTTTATTTATTCATGTTCTTTTTCTTCCCGTCAGGTGGCCGTGATGTCATCTGATCGGCACTATTTGTGGCTTCACTGTAAAAGAGAAAGAGGAAACAGTAAAGAGGAAGCCAAAGAAATACAAAGAATGGAAACACAGCTGACAGAAAAATGCTGTGATTCTTTTATACATCAAATCGCCGCCTGTCTCAGACACTTCCTGAAACTCTAAATAGCGGCTTCGCAAAGCCAAAACAAGGTGAACAACTTCAGGCATCTAACTACCTACCCCGCCTCAGCGCTGCATCTTCATCTTCATCACACTGAGCCCGGAGCTGTGCGATCATCCTCCCTCACATGTCCCGATGAAATAATACTCGACTTCCTACTCAGCTGCTTATCAGTGGTCGGAGCAGCCACAGAGGAAGCGGGCCCTGGGTGGGGTTCCCATCCATCTGTCTGACTGCCGTCTCTTCTGATTCCCTCCACTCCTCTCTCTCTATCTCACTCTCTCTCTCTGTATCTCTTTCTTTCTCTTTCTCATTCCTGCTCTCTCGCCCTCATTGATTTTATTCTCCTCCACAGCTCTGCCTCGTTTACTTTCCTCCACATATGAATTATTTAAAGACCATTACATCACTGCTGTCCAATTCCAGCCAGGTGGGCAGATAGAGTGAATATTTACGATTTACACATGATCATTTATTTGAGATCCAAAGAAGGATGTCATTCTGTGTAACTGATATTTTAATGCTCTTTATGGAATCTTTTTTGGCAATCTATTAAACTGTGCATTATGTTTCTGCATAGAGTCCATTACTGCACAGCGTCGGGGTGTTTATTGCTTAGAAAACCAACAAGCATTAAATTACATTTTCACAATAACTTCCTGTTTAATCACCACTTTTCATAATTACTTTGGATGATAAAAAGGAAAGCAGACAAAACACAACTGAAAATAAGATAGCATTCATTCACTGGATGACAAACAAACTGAAACTGGGGCAGTATATTCTGCAAATCATCCATCTTTTCTGGTAAAAACATGATCTGCTCTGCATTATCTGTAATGGCCTCACCCCCTCATGATCACATTCACCATGACATCTGCAGATGTCAGTTACTCATCAGACTTTCCAGTGAAGTCCGTTGACTCACCTTCCGACGTGTCATTACAGCAAACATTGAGGTATTTATGATCATGAGCCAAGTGTTGCATGAAGTATCATATCATATTGTATCATATCGCATGGTATAGTATCGTATGGTATAGTATCGTATGGTATAGTATCGTATCATATAGTATAGTATTGTATTGAGGGGAGGAGCCGAAAATGATGACATCCGAAGCCTCGCTGCCCGGCTGTACCCCGTGACTGCTTCGGCAAGTGGTTCAGATTTTGCTGCGAGGTTTGATAGCAATATAAACCCCTCAGGCTCCATTCAAAATGTGGGTGTTTGATGGGGAGTTGCAGTCAGTTCAGAGTTCGGATAGAGTTTTGATAGTTTGGACACTAGAGTTTGGATAGCGTTTATTTAGTTTGGAGAGTTTAGAGAGAGATGGTTTGAAGGTTTAGGAGTGAGGAGAGGACAGGTAAGACAGAGTCAGCTAGAAAGAGCAGAATTAGGAGCGGACCTGTTGTGTATCTGGTGCAGTCTTGGCCTAAAGGTGAAGTGCAGGCCCATGAAACATTTAGCCTGAGTTCGAGTCCAGCCTGCAGCTTTTAAATCGCATTTTTTTTCCCCACTCTCTCCCAGTTTCTACACTGTCCTCTCCTCTATAAATAAAAGGAGTCAAAGCCAAGAAAATATAACTTTAAAAAAAAAGAAAGAAAGAAAGAAAGAGGAGGATTTCCCCTGTGTGGTAACATTTTGATTTAATAACTCCTAACTCCTAATAACAAGCATATCCAGTGCCCTCGTCCTAGTTCCACAATCACTTTCACAGTCCTCTGCCTGCTTAAGCTAATGCCATTTTCCTAAAGTGACAGAAAAATATAATTACACAACCTGCCATATCATATGATACTACCATTTTGGGAAAATGTACACACACAGAATACATTCAAAAATATTTTATCAAACACATATATGATCATTTATGTACAGAAATGATTTGGTCACACATTTTTTGTAATTCATAGTCATTCCCATAACAGACACAAAAATTCAATGCATCACACATTGTGTGGTTCGGGTGACATATCATGCAAAATGGACTTTTTAATGGTTCTCTACCTGAAATATGTGTCCCAGGCATGTCTACAAACCCCCCGAGAATGAAAAAAAATCCATTCGGCCCCTGTTCTGATTTCTCCACCTTTCTGTAAATGTGTGTGAAACGAGCCGTTTCAGACTTCCGTGTTTTTGTTACGTAACAACAATATCCGGTCTGTCACGGAGTCAGAGCTTGGAGCTTGTTCAGCCCATAGACTGTATAAAATAATACTGAATCCCCTCCTCCGTTTTTCTTTACCTGCACACGCGTGCTAACAAGGAGCTTAGGAGGGAGGCATGCTAGTTGTAGGCTGTCTTAATAAACACAAAGGTCGGTTTTACTCCCCACGTCTGCAGATTTGAAGATCTAGTGGATGATTTTTGTTTTTCATGGAAAAGTGTTAGCGCTTGTTAGCATAGCCACATAGCTACATGTTTGTAGCTGTAGCTGTGTACCAAGACACACATCGACATACTGACAAATAAAACAACAAGAAACACTAAATCTGTGACCAATCCTTCAGAAAGGTCCTGCTGCCTTTCTGGCAGAGGTCGGTTTTACTCCCCACGTCTGCAGATTTGAAGATCTAGTGGATGATTTTTATTTATCATGGACAAATGCTAGCGCTAGTTAGCATAGCCACATAGCTACATGTTAGTAGCTGTGTACCAAGACACACGTCGACATACTGACAAATAAAACAACAAAAAACACTAAATCTGTGACCAATCGTTCAGAAAGGTCCTGCTGCATGCAGGCGCCTCTCCGTCAGGATCAGATTCTGGATCAAATTCAGAGGGTTGAAGTAATGTGGGTCTGTGAGCAGCCGTGTCTATTCAGCCATCATGTAAACATTAGATCAACGTGCCGGAGAGCCGAGGGCTCATCCACTCCCTGAGGGGGCGTGGTCAGAGAGAAAACAGACTGTTCTGAGGAGGGCTGAAAAAGAGGCATGCCAAAATCTGATTTCAAAGTGTTTTTTTGAGCATAAACTTTAAAGACATGTTTTGGGGACCTCTTAGACCAATATATATTGATGAAAAAAGCGTGATATGTCACCTTTAAGATCCAGCTGCCTGTGATGATAAACCTGGCCAGTAGGTGGTTTCGTGTGCACATGAAGCTTCGAGAAATGAACCCTTTCTCGAACCAATTGGCTCAAGTGGTTCGATGCCTCATGAGGCTTCAGCTCACCATCACTAGTATCGTATCATATAGTATAGTATCGTATCATATAGCACAGTATCGTATCATATAGTATCGTATCATATCATATAGTATCGTATCATATCATATAGTATCGTATCGTATCGTATCATATTTCATTTTTATCAAACACATTAAACAGAGCCACCCTACAACCCAACTAAATGTGGACTTCTTTCTTTTTTGATGCTTATGATTAAATTCTCCCAATGTTTTCACCATTTCCCTGTTGTATCTACTGCTGTCTTATTTGATCCCATTAAAAATCTTTTTTAACTTAACCTGAGACATTTGTTTCAAACATTGATAGGGTATTAAAAGTTAGATAGTGGCTTCTAACATAAAGACCTCGCAGCCACACCCTAACCCTGGTCCTCTGTCTGTAAATGATATACTGAATTCTCAAAGTAGCATCACTATCATGCTGCCTCAGGAATATCACTCTTCATGTAGTGATGTTGAACAAGATATGAGCACTGCTCTGATTAGGTCACAGGCACGAGGCCGCATGCGCAGACCGAGAGCCGAAGATAACAGCAGTGCTGATACTCAGCACAACATCAGGACCATGAGTGTGGTGTTGCTTCTTAACAACCGGGCAGCATACGGTATCAAAAAGTAATAAACAACAACAGATATTTTACTTTTGCATGTTCCACAACATCAATAAAACTGGACTGTTGACAAACAAGCCCCAGTGATGTTGTTCTGTATATCAGCATCCATAGACTGGCTCCTGTCCAATCAGATTGTTCAGTCGGAACTATCTGTTGTTGTTATAAAACTTAATAACTTGAGCAGCATTAAGAGAAGGACAGTCTCCAAAGTGAAGCCTCTGTGCTGCTGTTTGTTTTTGAGCGTGTCTGTTTGCATCTATTCCCGTCTCCACAAACACAGAGTCAGCATCTCAGCAGTGAACTGACAGAGGTGAAGCCACGGTCAGCCTTTCACACAGCCACATCAACTTAACGTGCAACCTAACCCCCAATACTTCCTATCAATCACGACATTTCTGTTTTTAAATGTTTGTATACACAGATAATAAAGCAGTGTGGAAGCAGAGAGAACCAGGCCTGTTTTATCCCCAAGCTAATGTGATGTGAATCGGGGCTTGTTAGCTAGCAGCTAACGCTAGCCTCTCTCCATCCTTGAACAATGTCACTTAAAAACTAAATTTAAATTATATTCTAGTTTAATTCATAACCATCACGAGTCTACGGATATATGCTGGGATTATAATGGGTTAAAACGTGTGTCGTTCGTAAGCATTGAAAGAAAAATCGAGACTCACCTTACAGTGTTTACCACTATGTCATTTTGATAGTCCGTCAACTAACAAGTCCCCCGAAATCAAACGGGGGTACAGAATAAAGGTTCCGCTTAACATTCTCACATTGAACACATCATTCGTAAACCATTATTTTTCTAATCGTGTTAACGTTTCATATATATTAAACAATAATCATGGGTTACCATTTAAAAAAAAGGAGCACAAAAAAACAAGATTGAAGACAAAAAATATTTAAATGCACCAGTATTCATCAACAACATAATATTTACTGTAAGACTGTATAATTTTTAAATAGTTATGCCTAAAGGCAAAATTTGACTCCAGGTTGTCTGGTAAATTTGTAAATTTCAGTTTACTAAAAGAAAATGGGATTTTTTGAATTTTTGGTTTTTCACACCAGGAGCTGTGCCTTATTCTTACCATCCAAATTCTGAGAACAATTACTTGAAACTGTAAGAATTGGAAGAAGATTTCATATTTTCATGGAACCCGTGTGACCTTTTTTTGAAGATTTAACATTAAAGATGTTTTTTTATATATAAAATATGAATTTTACTCATTAGTTGGAAAGATATTCAATGCAGGAATCAGGTATCTGTGTAATGCATTGAATATTTGTGTCATTTATATGTATATTTTGAATTTCTGCCATTCATTTATTTGCTTATTTATCTGCAATAACACAAATGCTGCACATGGATGATTTAAGTTTGACCAAATCTTCTGATGTTGATATAATCCCAACACTAAGTCTTTGTCTCTCACTTAAATGCTCTGTTTACGACTGACTCTTTCATAAATTCAGATTTGCATTAGTATCTATCAAAATGAAAAGGGCAAAACAAAATCCTAAAAGCTATAATCAACGCCACAGTTGACAACAGGAGGGGGTGAGTTTATTTAGTCTTAATAAGGAAGGTCATTACACGTCTTCACAGGAGGAGCTGACCAAGATGGTAAGAGGTCCAAAGAGTGGAGGACAAAGCAGAGGCTGAGAATAGTTTCTCCCTAATAGGCTGCTTGAAGCTGGCCTAGAATCCAGTGTCAGCAGCAGTCCAACAGAAAGAGACATCTTTCAGGAGGGACACAGTCATTCTTAGAGTTTCAGCAAGATTTGAATTAAAGCACCCTTGGTCAAAATGGTGTACCAAATAAACATGTATTGATGTAATAGATGCATGCTAAAATATATATCACTCTCAGCTAACAAGGGGGGCATTGGGTGTGCAACATTTTCACATACAAAAACAGAATGAGTCTCAGGACAAGAATATGTTGTATTGTCTTAGATTGTATTCTATTATATTAAAGATAATTATGAATCCTCCAGAAGTACGGTCTAAAGGCTGGTCCAATTTTCCAGGATGTTATTTGCCTAGTTCTATTCTATTCTGTTTTATTCACTCCAATATATTCCATTCGAATCTTATCCATTCTATTTTGTTTGTAGTGGCTATTTGACTTTGTCAATTTACAAAAAAACAAAACTCAAAATCAAACCAGCCATGGGGTACAGGGAGAGTGGATCATACCCAGGATCAAGAGATTGTTATTGTCCAGCCAAAAATGCAGTGTCTTTGTTGTTTTCTTTAACAAAAATATTTTTTACAAACAATAATTTTCGTGCTCTCACTTGTCCTGGGTAAAAAAATATCTTCTCCTAGCTTACCTTCCCATCTATATACACTTGTAAAGGAAGGAAGAAGGAGCAGCTTTTTAACACATACAACACAAATTGTCAGAACAAAAACACTTTTTTATGTCATGTTAGAGAAAAAGGAGAATGATTAACCTGCTTTTAGTTTTGACTGATTTTGTCTAATATCTGATTACAAAACTCTCAGATGAAATCACTGATAATCAGACCCTCCAATCTAAAAGCTTTCAAAGTCTATTTGTAAAAGAAACCCTCTTTGGTCTTCCTCCTCCTCCTCTTCCTCTTCTTTTGTCTGAATGCTCTTTGTCTGAATTTGGTTTCAAAAGTTCTCAATGCAGCAGAGGAGGTCCAGGTCACTCTAATGGGCTCTTACATGTCACACACTCTCTCTACATTGTTAACAGACAATAGTCCAGTGTGTCTTATATCGTTAAAAAGCAGTGATCAGCAGAGTTTCTTTTCTTCAGATTTTTTCACTTCTTGAAGATATTGCGACTAAAGCTAAAAAACAAGGACAGGAACATATTATCTCTGTACTTTTGTTCATTCTATTCACCACAACATGCACACATACAGAAGTTGTTTTCTGTTTTCAGCTGACTGTTTCTCCCATGTCTGTGCAGCTTTGGTAATTTGATTTGTCATGATTTCAGAAAAGGCATAAATGGAGGTCCTGTGTTTGGAGGTTATGATTCGAGTCTTCTGTTTTTGCTGCGCTGAAGCTGTGTCTGAGCTTCAGAAATCCTTTTAAGCTAAGTGCCTGTGCCTGGATATAGGGATTGATGCAACAAAAAAGCATCAACTTAAAGAATAAGACCATCTCTGTCCAGGCGGCTCCATCATTTCCCATCTAACAGCAATCTCGCAGCCCTCTTTCCTTGACTCATGCACTCAGGTCTCTCTGCGTCCTGCCTGTCCTGCCTGTTTCCGTCTTTATTTTGATCAGACCATCTTCTAGTGATGACTAAATTATGATGAGATTTAAGGACGTGCAGTGCTTTCATCTGTCTAGTGCGTTGTTTAATATTGCCCCCCCTAACCCCTCTCGAACCGCCACCCCGACCCCCCAAACACACACGACACAATAGCCATCTACCTCCGCTCACTCACCCGCTATTGAAGAGCAGAGTGGCTGTTTGGTTCCCATGGAAACAACCTGTGTTTGTGTGTGTGTGTCTAGTAAATGTTTGTCCCTCACTGAGACTAAGTTGGATACACAAAAACACACACACAAAAACACAGGCTAATTTCTGAATATGCAAATAATGTGCTCTCCCCTGCAACACAATACAGCTGCATTATAGATCTTTATTGAACAGAGAGGTTTCATAGGCGCTATAATGAAACACTCTGGCACAGCTGAGCTACAACTGTCCATGAGAAAGATGGCTGCTCTATTATTGCTTGAAGTGAAGGCTCACAATATTTGAAGCTATCAAGATCAGAAACCAGGTCCCCGTGTGCTTCCAGTACTGTTGGTGAGGATAAATGTTCAACTCTCCTTCTGTACAAAACTGTAACCTTCAAAATGAGTAAGACTAAATTAATGTGGTGTTAATTCATTTTCTTCTGAGTTTTATGTGATGTACTTACTCCTTTTTTTTTTTGGTGTTTTTGCAACATGTGTGAACAGGGCGCCATACAGGTGGAGAAAGTCTGAACAATTCTGGGCAAATGATGGACAGGGGTGACAGTTTGTGTTCCCTGAATCAGGGGCGGCGTTATGGGTGGGCCTAACGGTCCCAGGCCCACCCTAAACTTTTCTTTTAAAATTGAATATATTTATATATATATTGTAATTTTGTCACAAACTCCTCAAAAGCAGCTGAACATATAACTTTGTGCAAAAAAAAATAATTAAAAAAAATATTTGTAAAATCTTCTTTTGTTTATTTTTGATGCGCCTAAGCAAGTGTTCGTCAGGCATGTCAGGTTGTTGAGATCTATGTGGCATACCGGTAGGCTAAGCTAACAGGAGTGATATTGAAGCCTGAATTATCTACTATCTATTTACATTTATTCTTATAATGGAGCAACAGTCGATATATGTAAAATGCCTTAAACCGGTAATGATGACTCCAGGCACCTCTTCTTCTTTCGCGCCAACTCCTCGGAATGCTAGCAGAACTGAATGAATTAAAGCTAGTATTAAAAATATCATCCATGATGTTAAGCCTAATAGTTTAAAATGCTAAGGAAAAAAATAAATTTTGCTACAATTTAAACTTCTGAGAACGCTAGAACATTTTTGCTCTAGTGTCAATGGGGAGAGTTGAAAAGCGGTGGGCTCCTTTCCACAGACTGATTCGATGTGACATGTGTGATCTGGTTGTCCCTGGTGTCCCTCCTATTTTTCTGAGTAATTCACCGTAGTTAAGGAGAATCAAGTATGTAACACAGCCAGGTAATAATTGTTAAAGATATTAGAACATTTACTGTAGAAAAAATTGGTGGGCCCAATGTGGTATTCTTTCATGGGGCTCCATGTTTCTCCATGTAAATATTCTTGTACAGACTGTGGCAACATTTTTTCTTGCTAAGGACAATAAAGGTCTATCTATCTATCTATCTATCTATCTATCTATCTATCTATCTATCTATCTATCTATCTATCTATCTATCTATCTATCTATCTATCTATCTATGTATGTATCTATCTTTCTGCTCCCAAGTACAATGAACGTAAAAAGGCATAAACACTTTATTTTAACTTACAGCATACCAGTTATCATTTCAGCGGACACCTATACCCCACAGCAGCCGATTTAGGCATTCAAAACAACTCTATAGAAATAGTGAACTCTGTTCCTGTTGTTATTGTTTGCGTTGTAGCTCATAAAGACGCCTGAGTATTAAATGCAGTCTCATTTAAAACTCCTCACAGGAGCTTTAAAAAAAGGATTTTACTGCAACAGTTTCGAGTAAGTCTTTGTGTTCCTCTGTGAAACATCCTACTTTACTGAGTGCTTAGTTCTATTGTTATGGTACATAAACATGTGTTTGTAGAAGAAGAGATTTGGTTGTTTGGTTTAATGTTTCAGTGTAAAGGTGAGCTTTGAAAAATGATCTGAAAACATGTGGAAAGAAATATGTTTGACATGAAAACAGTAAACTCAGATTTATCTGGATTAGAGATTGACATGCGGGAGTGTGTTTGCCGCTTATTTAAAAGCACAATACCTATCCGTGTAAGTGTGTGTGTGTGTGTGTGTGTGTGTGTGTGTGTGTGTGTGTGTGTGTGTGTGTGTGTGTGTTGAGCCCTGGCACCACACGTCTCATTCTCACCTAATGATCGCAGCCCCTCACTGGCAGCTATCTCTTCTCCAAGACCAAATCCAATTACCAGGGACAATAGAAACCAGCTCCAGGCTCGGGACTCCATCAGCTCCTCTGTTCCGCTGCTCTCTGCTCCGAGACTCCTGCTGGAGCCCTAATCATGTCGAGGGTCCACAAGGGCCACAAAGTACACCTGTATACACACACACACACACACACACACACACACACAGAGACACACAGATACTAGCACAAGGAGCAACACAAAAACAAACACATATCAAGCACAAATACAAACAAATGAAACTCACAAACATGGGTAAAACAAATTAAACATATAACAGATGTGACAAATGAAACATGACAACACATGTAGCTCTTTGAAGTAGCACAAGCATGGGTAAATAAAAGAATAAAGCAAATAACTATAAAAGTAGACCATACAGCACATGTGCAAATGAAAACATGACTGTACACACCACTTGTTACTTGCAACTAAATATATATATTTGAAAGCCAAGCACAGCATTCATGTGGCATTTGTCAATTTATAATCACTTCTGTGCGCATACAAACATGTGCAAATATATAGACTCCAAGCAGATGTCTTCATCATAGCTGTATACAGTCACTGATACTGAACAACACAATTTGCTTCTTAATGGCTCCATCTAGAGGAATATACATAGAATGACATTTTCTTTTTTATCATGGCTAAGGATACATGCAGGAATCCTTCCAAAAAAAAAAACTCAAAACAGAAAAGAATAAAATAAAATAAAATGAAAAATGAATAAATAAAATAAAATAAAATAAAATAAAATAAAATAAAATAAAAATAAATAAAAATTAAATAAAGGAAAATTAAATAAAATTAAATAAAAATAAATAAATTAAGTAAAAAATATATTGAATAAAAAAAAGGTACAAAATGAAAAATGGACAAGCAACTCCAGGAACAATTAAATACAACAACTTATTTGTGTGCACACATAGAAATATCAATTATATTGAAAAATTGTATTGCCTAAATTGTATTTGAACAATAGGTTGGTACGACGAAGCATTTTTTATGTTAGTAGGCTAATATAAATAAAATACTAATTTTTTTAGGCTTCAAACCACAACTATTTATAAAAGTTACTTCAAGGGAAACTAACCCTCACTTATAAAGGACGAATGGTGTACTATTTACTCATTAACAATACTCTATGTTGAATTATTTCTACGGATTTCGTAATTTTTCAGAGGTTGAATAAAAAGCTGGACACTCGAAAAGACAGTTTGCTTTGTAATTAATTCACGATTTTTATTTTGAAGGGCTAAACCGGAAACTCTTGGTCTAACCACGTGACATCTGACATTCGAGCAACATGGCGGCCGGCAGAGTGACCGTGGATGGAGACATGATGAGATATGCAGAGTACAGTCCTAAAACCAGCGCGAGGAGCGACGCTGAGATAGACAGGCGGCTGGTGAGTGTTTGGTTTGAGATTTACAGACTTTGTTGAATCTTTTGAATTAAACTAAGGTGAGTTTGACGTGTTAAAGCGCGTGCAAGGTAACCGCAATGACCGCTAGGTAACGTTATCTTACGTCACTGCTCGTGCGTTTGAGTGAGTGACAGCTGGTTCATAAATTAGAGAGGAAACATTGAACAGGATATTTATTTTACCCTTTAATCAGTCTGTTTCTTATTACAGGAGCTTTAAAACCACAGCCTGTTTAAATAGACATGATATTATGTAACAAGGCAGCCCACTGTGGCAAACATCACCTGATGAAATAGTTTGGGCTTACATGAAACTAAATATACCTTAAAAAGTTTGATAAAAGAGTCATTTAACCTGATCAAGGTTGGTCATTGACTTACATTTCCAAATATGTGCTCACAAAATGAAGATGCATAATGTGATAATAGGTTGTGACATCAAATTTTGCCTGTAACAGATCAGATCAGTCACCTTCAAGTCACTTAAAAAGCTGTATACTATATAATACATCCTTTTAACAGCAAACTCAAGACCTACCTTATTAACCTCACTTTTAACTGAGTCTTATTCTTATAATAGTGTTATTACATCTTACTTTATTTACTTATTAACAAGTTAAAAATTCAATCATTTTTTCAGTATGTACTGTCCTATTATGAATTATTAAAGACACATATTAATTGTTCAGTTAATTTGTATTACATATGTACTTATTTTAATTTATTGTTGATTATTGTATTTTCTATTTAGTTATTAATTAGATCTTATCATAAGATTTTTACAGATTGCCTCTCAACATTTTAATATTTTATATGCTGTATTTACTTTTAGTGTAGCATCTTAGTTTCTTTTACTGGTTATAATATTTTAGTCTTTTATTATCTTATTCATTTATTTTATTTTGGTGAGTTTAATTTCCTGTGTTGAGTTTTAACACCTATTTTTTCCTCCAGTGTTTCCTTATTAAGATATGACAGTGTTTCCTCAGTTTGTTCAGCTAATTCTTTTTAATTAATTTATTTTATCATTATTGTTATTATTGCATATATCATGTTTTTTACCTTACATATAGATTTTTTGGTGGGTTTGGGGTCGGAGTTGGGATTGGGATGGGGGGTCTTTTTATTTTTTAAATATTTTTAATTTATTGTATTTTATTATTTTTATGTACAGCACATGTATATATATATATCCTATCATAATGATAGTTAACCCCCATTTGACATCAAACTCACCACTGTAGATCCTCTATGGATCCTGTAAACGTCCCAAAGCTGTCTCACAGATATTGTAGCTGTGTTGTATGATCTGTTTCACCCAGAGTGATAACAGAGGGATGTTTGGTTTGTGATTACAGGGAGGGACTCTGATTGCAGTCGGTCTGGGTGTAGCTGCTGCAGGTTTCGCAGGTAAGAATAACTTAATACAAGATCTGTACATTTTTCCAGTTTCATTTATTATTTTATTATAAGTTATTACTTCGTATGTCTTTATTGTGATCAGTTTTCATGACTGATCTTTCTGCTCTCAGAGATTTGTTTCATATTGAACTGTTTTTGTTTGTTTCCCAGGTCGCTATGCATTCCAGCTGTGGAAGCCCCTAGGACAAGTCTTCACTGAGACCGTCAAGAAGATGCCATCATCAGTGAGTTGTGAATAAATGCTACCCTAAAACTAACATGGAATCTGTACACATTGAAGTGAGCCTGAACCACTGATTAAACAAGCCAAAACTAAACTAATTATTGGCATCGGGATGTGACATACAAGGTTACTCATTCAGGTCCTTTGCATAGAAAAATGTGCACTTTAATTACTTTGGCTGAAGGTTTTAAGGTTCAAACAAAAAAATGCAAAAGCTACAAAATACAATTGAAACACAGAATGTATCCTGCATTGCTGCACTGTGTTGTGTTCATGGTTCTTGTTTTTTTTGAACAAACTGTGGATAGTTTCTGGAGTCAGCTCAGTAAATTTCAAACTTATGTGAGTGACATCTTCAATCTTTCTTTGTCCCTGCAGTCTTTCTCTGCTTATTATAAAGGAGGATTTGAGCAGAAGATGTCCAAACGAGAGGCCAGCCTTGTTCTTGGCATCAGGTAATTAATCTATTATACTTTCAAATACAGTATAATAGTGCGTGTCTCACTGGATCAAAGTGAAAACTGTTCACATGGGTTGATAATTGATTTCTATTTGACCAGCCCAACCACCACTAAGCCCAAGTTACGTGAGGCCCATCGGAGGATTATGATCCTGAACCACCCAGATAAAGGTAAGATAGAAGTCTGAAATGTCAAAAATGACTGGGAATCGAGATGTTGCATCAAATGTCATTAGTTATCTGAAAGAGAGCTCAAAGAATCTGACGTCTGTGTGCGTCTCTCTGCAGGTGGCTCACCGTACCTAGCGGCGAAGATCAATGAGGCCAAAGACATTTTGGACAAGGAGTTCCGCCGATGACCTGCTCTGTTACAAACACTTTAAAGACTTCCATCATCTAGTGCATGATCTCAGCTGTGTGGTACCGCTCCAACAACATCAACCCTGAGGCATCCACTCAGGCTTCTGGAGGAGAGGTGGCAAGAATACATCATTATGAGTTATTTATTCACGTGGTCATCAAACTTTGACTTAATGTGTGAACATTGTGAACATGTTGTTAACCTAAAGTGCAGAGCATTGCATATAAATGACTGATTATTAACCTCTGGATCTTGAGAGTGAAGTCAGAGTGAGAGTGCCTTACACCTGTGTTCTTTCTAATGTCCACCAGGGGGCACCACTTTAAGGTCAAATTAAGGTCAGATTGTAAAGAACTTTGTGAGAAAGTGACTGTATGTTTCAATTGATACATCATGTCATGAATGTTTCCGTAGCAATACATATACATCTGGTCTCTTGTCCATATATGGTCGCTTCTGGTTGAAGAAAATAAAGATGCCAACAGTGAAGGGGACGAACTCAAGGCACCAAAACAGTCCACTAACCAACGGCTGAAGTCATGTTTGCTAGATCCACTTCTTTCTGACATTCTGTGTGTATACAATTTAACTATGTGGGTATATAAGGTATTGGGGAACAATGTTATCTATTTAGAGTACTAAATTAAGCATTCAATGTTGAAGCTGTGGAACATTTTTTAATAAAGAGGATTCAAAAACATACAGTGGTTGTGTTTCTGTGTGTGCATTAAATCTTTTTGGGAACGTGGGAGTCTTATTTTCATCTGGTGTATTTACAAACAGTGGTGGACAAAGTACACAGCTTCATTACCTAAGCCAAAGTATAGATCCTCCTGGTCAAACATTACTCCAATACAAGTGAAAGTTGTTCAGTCATTATTACTTGAGTCAAAAACCTCAAACGTGGGCTTGAAACATGGCCGTGGTATTCAGGTAGAGAAGCCTCATCCTTCTCGACTGCAGCCATCATCACCACGACTAAATGTCTGTGGTGATGATGGCTAACTGTCTTTGGAAAATGACCAACCTACCTTACTGAACTTCTTCATTACCCAGACCGTTTACATCAGACTCGCACCTCAAACCAGCTACTTTTGCATGTTCCCAGAGTTCGGTCAGAACTGGGAAAAACTGCTTTTTGTTTCTCTGCTCCTGATTCCTGGAACAAGTTGCAGCAGCGTCTTGAATTAAATGCACTTTTACCTTTTTTGACAATTTAGAATCTTAATTTTTAACCTTTCAACCCCACTGCACCTGTTTTAGCTAGGTTTACCTGTGTATATTTATTGTATCATTTTAACCACCGGCCCTTCCTATTTTAGTGCTTTTATAGTCAATCCCCTATACCTCCTTTTATTTGTATTATATTATTTGAGCTTTTAATTGTTTTTATATCCAAATCAAAAAATGATCCTATTTGATGACTTTCGATACTCTTGATGCATTGTTGTTGTTTGTTTTTTAAATGTCACTGTAAATGACTCGATATCATTGTAAATGAGGGTTGCCCCTCAATGATCTCTCGAGTATAAATAAAGGTTGATTGATTGAAATGAATGGACTGATCTGAATAACGTTTGATCTGCATTTGATCTTTGCTCAACCGAGGTATGGCTACACCATTTAAACAAACCAAACACAAGTGCATGAACAGTTTACGGTCTTTGGGATCTGATTTCAGAAAAGAGAATTCATCATCTGACTTTAAAGCAAAAGAAATGAGTAACTAGAGCACTGATAGAAATGTAGTGGAGTAAAAAGTATAATATTTGTCTCTCAAAAGTAGTAGAGTGAAAGTAATAAGTACACCCCCAAAAATAATCCTCAAGTAAAGTACAGATACTCAAAAACTGACTTAACCCGGTTACTGACTCCCCCCCAAATCAACGCTGACGTCTGTCATCCTCAGGACTGAAACACACACACTCACTTTGTTTTTAAATTGCACTATAGCAAAGTTTTTGCACAGTTTTTAAACTGTATTTTATTATTTTTATTAGCTTACTTCTTATCTTTTTCTAGCTTTCCTATGTGTATCTGTTGTTGTCATTGCTAGGGTCTGAGAGAGAAACCCAATATCAAATCCTCAGTATGTCTAGTGCATACTGGAGTTTATTTGACAATAAAGAAGACTTTGACTTTAAGTACTGTACTGAAGTAAATTTACTCTGTTACTATCCACCACTGTTTACAAAGACTAGCATGGTGTCTAACAGATGAGATCAGCTTAATTAAAGCTGGGGTTGGTATTCAGATTTAGATACACTTTTTGTCATACTGGTTAAAATGATCTTTATGTCCTGATGGCAATCATACATGATGTGTTCCTAAAAAAGAGTGAAAAAAAAGCTATCTACAGCCGGAGTAAACCTGGGAAAAC
Source organism: Notolabrus celidotus (assembly GCF_009762535.1). Taxonomy (NCBI): domain Eukaryota; kingdom Metazoa; phylum Chordata; class Actinopteri; order Labriformes; family Labridae; genus Notolabrus; species Notolabrus celidotus. The sequence goes on along the minus strand of NC_048281.1, from coordinate 29,021,522 downwards.
ACCAACCAATCACCGTTTTTTGGCTCCCCAAATTTTAAACCAATCAAATCCCGTCCAGCCGTTCTGCCCTCCTCCTGCGCGTACATTTCCCCGGCGTGCACTCCTTCGAGTCCCCGTCCCCTGCCTCTACTTCCCCTGACTCTACTGACTGCCCCTCTCGCTCGTCCTCGGGCCTGTCCCCTCTGACCTGATGAGGTGCTTTGCTCAGGACTGTAGTCCGGATCAGAGTCTAAAAAGCTCTCACCAACAAGCAGAATAATTAATGACGTTCAGTAAGTCCTACAGAAAATATATATTTATTGTAGCGTCCGTCCGGACGCTGTAGTGATGACGAGCCGATTCGTGAACACGTTGAGTTTTAATAACCGGTCACTGTCAGCCGTGATCACACCAACCAACAAAACAACAATCAATGTTTGAATGAATGAAAAACTTCTCCTCTCCTCTCTCCCACTCGCACACTCTACACCTCTCCTGATGCCTTCACTGACCGTCAACACTGTAGGAATTAAGAACATCTACACTGAACACGTTTAACAAACAGTAGAGCTGTTACAGTATTATATATATGTTATAACTTTTCTCCTGATATAGTGTCACGGGTACAACTGGATAATGCTAGCATGATAGTTGTAAGTACTAACAGCAGCCATGTTTGTTTGTGTTTTTAACTTTCACTATGATAATGTTTTGGTGAGGACCGGTTTTGAATCAGTCACCATCATATGGTCGAGAATCAGCGGCGCTCGTGCATGTGAGCGGGGGGGACGTCGTTTTGGAGGAGCTCTGAGGGAGGAGGGGAGGGGTTAGACGGAGTCATGAGGAAAAGCTACATTCAAATTCATGCTGGTTTTCCGAGACCACCAACCCTAGCTTTAAAGACTTCTTAATGCTGAACAACTTTAAACCTACCTGTTACTGTTCACAAAAAGAAACCCACCTCAGAAAGCAACTTGAAAAGGCTTCTTTATTTAGAGGATGATGTCATTAAACAGAGGGGGGCAGTATGCAAGACACAGTATTTAGCGGTTATACTTACAGCAGCAGTTATTGGTCAGAAATGGCAACCAATCACAGCGAGGTTTGTTTTTGTAAAAACTCCAAATAAATACAAAAAGCAATCTAACCTGTTCAGATGGAGCCTTGCTGGCAAATGACCACCAGTCTGTGCAAGTCACACGTGCAACTCTACCTCAGTCCCTGTTGCCAATATGGAGCATAAAGAATGTTGCATCATGAAAGCAGGATGAGCAGCAGAGTGGACAGAGCTTTGGAAATGTATCATGGATCCTTAAATGCATATATCCCACGGTTTTCTTCTGAATTCATCTGAAATTGTCACATTTATGGAAATAATCCAGTCGCCTCTCTTTAGTTTCTTATTTTTTTTTTGCGTTTCTTCTTGTCTGATCTCTTATTGCCAAAGTACAGAGCAAGTACAGACAGGAAATGCTTTCTGCAGGAGGCATTCAGTCCATCTGAAGTTTTAAAAAAGCGACAATGACTCTAATGAGGCACATGGGAACCCTGAAGATAAGTTGACGCTGCATAATCAAAGCTTTTACATTTCTTTATCCTGTAAATTACCTTAAAAGAGACCTCAACGTTTACACTGAGGTTGTGTTCAAAAGCCAAATCCCTGAACTTAAAAATATCTCAGTCAAAGATAAAAGTAGTGCATCAAATCAAACCATACTGAGAATGTCAGGGGTGTCCAAAAGATACCAATAAGAGAAAATTAAAGTTATTTTTCTTCTTTATGAGCTCCATCTTTGTCAATGTTCTTCAGTATGCCACCATTTTTGGATCTCCCTGACAATGTGCGTGCTGTAGTTTAATTGATCCATTATCTGAGTGGGCAGGCACTTAAATATTCAGATGTTTCACTTTCTTTAAGATAACTTTTAATGAGGTTTGTCACAGTAGGGTTCAGAGCTCTGTGTGTTTCTTAATGTGGGACGCTGAGGTTGCACAGGTTTGACAGTCTGGTCATTTGCCATCAGAACGTTTTGAGCCCTCGAAAGAGAGACGTTAACGTTTGAACGAAGCAGAATGAGCACAGCCTCGACCGTGAAAGAGCTGTCCATGATTCTTCAGGTTCGGTTGGAGATGTTATAAAAAGGTACCAGGAAATCAGATGAGGCACAGACAGAAACCTTGTTAGGTTACCATGTTAGCACCATGGAAGCTCACTAAGGTAAGCGAATGGCATGCTGGGAAGAATGAGGTGATGTTAGGCGAACACGAGGAGTATTCTTATATAAACTGTTTTAGCTTGATTGATCATCTTCATCAGAGCAACCAGAGACGTTAATATTAATAATTCCAGTAAATACTTCCAGTATTTTACATTTGTTATCCTGTTCCATCGCTTGACGGCGGAAAAAAACAGTTTTTCCAGAGCAAGCTGTGAAATACCTTCGACAGTGTCTGCTGAACGGAGGAGTAGCGGCAGAGAAATCTCTTCTAACGTGTTTATCCTCTTTCAGGAAGAGTAAGCAGCGAGGCTGATGGGAAATATAGTCCTTTTGTAAAGAAGTACCTTCATTACAGATGACTTCCTGCTGCGGTACGATAGAAGCGACGGATCAGAGGGCGTTCTTTGCTCAGGGAGGAAATGCCGGCGGCGTCGTCAGATATTAATCAGCAGCCCTTCACTAACAAGCTTCATTAAGGCTGCTCGGTTTAACGTCTTCAGCGATCTATTAGCAGTCCTGTGTAGCTCTCTCCAAGTCTCCATCCTGTCCTCTCTCCTCCTCCTCCTCCTCCTCCTCCTCCTCCTCTTCTTCTTCATCTTGCTCCTCTTTCTCACTCAGTTCCTCTCCAATCACGTCTAACCGTGACTCCTGCCCGTTGAGCATCTCCTCCTCCTCATCGTCGTTGTGAAGCCGCGCCTCCTGCAGCTGCAGCCGTCGCTCCTCCACCAGCAGAAGGCGCTCTCTGACGCACTCTGCTGCCGCTGCCGTGTCACTGGGAGCCCCGAAGTACTGCTCGCTCCTGAAACAACAAGAATTCAATTCAGAGGTTTATATCAAAATTGAGTGTTTGTGACTTCTTGTATTTATGACATTGTGGGGACTATATCCACAATGCACTGCTGAGTGGGGACACCAAATTTACAAATATTCATTTTACAATTAAAAAAGTTAAACTCAAGAGTCTTGTGCGAACAACTTAAAGGAGGTTACTCTTGGTTCGTTTTTTTGCAAGCTAGAAGTTTGCATCAAATTGAGTGTGTTTATGTGTTCTTACATTTATGCCAATGTGGGGACTAAATCATTTTAACACAGTCACATTTTGGGGACGCACTGCTAACACGGGACTTCTACCAGATCCGTGTCCGGTCCTTCTCTGATCCGCTGATGGATCTGCTCAAAATGACATTTTGTTGTCATAGTTAAGTTAAAAACTATCTGACGATAACTCAAGAGTGTTTTATTCTGAAAATCAACCGGATGTTTTCATTTTGTTGTGGTGCCTGACTTCCTGTCTCGCTCCATCTGCTCTGTGCAAATCGATATGCGTGCTACGGCATCCGGCAAAAATTGAAGTCTTGCGTGTCTGATCCGTTGTGTTCCGCAAGCCGGATCAGAGACGCAGCCGGAACGCAACGGAGCGGATCCAGAGGGAGTTAACACTTTGACTAGAATAGAAACGTATCAGATCCAGTGCCATCACGGACCTGAGACAAATACAGGACACGGATCTGGTGGAATTTGGCCATAAGTGGAGACCCAAAGTAATTGATAATGAATTATAGGGTATGAACAATGTGAAATAGATCTCTCTTTGTTTTATTGTATGTTTTTGAGGCATTGCACTACTTTCAATTTTCTGTTTAAGAAATATAGTCCACAATTTTATAGTTTTTGTTTACTATAAAGTCAATGAAGCAAATGATTGACACAATCAGAGACCAGCTGCTCAACAAGGCTAAACTTTCAGAAGTGGAAGAGCATGACCAGACATGCTGATAAAACGGCATGAATATTGGGCTTTATTTAGCCAAGCAAATGTGTGCATGTGTTGATGAATGTACCCATCAGGGAAGATAACAGGCATGGTCAGTCTGTCCAGCAGAGTTTTCCCTGAAGAGTCGACTTCATCCAGAGACTCTGAGTCGACAAATTCTTGCTGTAACACCTGAAACAAAAAAAAGCACACGTACTCAAGAAAAATGTATACTTTCAATATCTGTATGGCTGCAACAGTGTGAAAAAGTTAATGTTATATGTATTAGTCTCCTCATCCACACTGTACTGCTGTGGTGTGTCATATAACACGTAGTCAGTCTCACCCTCTCAGCGGCGGAGTGAAAGCTCAGAGCCAGCTCCAGTCTCTGTTGTCTCTCCTCAGCACTGACGCTGAACTGTTTCCAGACCCGGTTGAGCCTTGGTAAGGTATCACCGGATGAACGTGTCGTGCAGCGCAGAGACTGACAGAGTACAACGGTGGCCTGTAGCAGCTGACGGCCGTAATCATACGTGCTCTGGATAAAAGGAAAGAAGACAAAGACATAAGGATGTCTGTTGTTGGTGAATATTTGAAGGATAATTCTACACCTTTTAGTCTCTTTAATTTTGCACCTTTTGTTAGCATCATGGGGCTATGGGTGCAAATACACCTCTTTATACAGACTTAAGTGTCTCCACCTTTGATTGATTGTCACATTGATTTTTTTGCTGACTTGCTTGACTGCTGCTGGCATTATAATGCATAATATATTATATTATATAATTATCTTGCTATATTATATTATGTTATATTACATTATTATTGTTTACTACAACTCACAGTCATACTACATACCCATATTTATTTGTATTTATTGCTTAATCTGTCATTACCAACTATAATCACACCATGTCAACCTGTTACTACTGAATAATTTTTAATACTGCCTGTAATTACTGCTATTTAATCTAAATTCCATTTGTAACATTGTCTATATCTAAATTGTATTTTATCTTTATTTATCTATTTTTATTTAATTAAATTTTTTTTTTTTTCTTCATTTCTACTTATTGAAACTTCTTCTTGATTGTACTTGTGTCTGGGTTGCTGTAAAAACTGAATTCCCCCCCCCGGGGGATCAATAAAGTAATATCTTATCTTATCTTATTATATACGTAGCATTTATGTCAATGCCAGAGAATGAAGTTGCAGTTAAAGAAAAACATTAAAATGTTGCCTTTAAGGAACATTTAGCACCTCTACTTTTTTCTTATAAGGCTCAATTTAATAAAATAAAAACATTTCTGATGTTCCTTGATCAAAACATTATTTTAATACGCTACAAGAAATGTGCACTGATTAACAACTGATCAACTGAAATGGAAAAGTCAACAAGTGTCTGACCTGAGCGACATCCACAAACTTCCTGTGTTTGTCCAACATGGTCCTGTTCTCCTGAGAGTCGTCGCCCAGCCTGACGTGAGTCTTCAACAAAGCATCCATGAGTTCGCCAAGCCACTCCACTGCCTGGAAATACACAGACCATGATCCCATTTTTAAAAGAGGTCCAGCTGTGTGTGTGCATGATTCTGTGTGTGTGTTGGTGTTGATGCGTGTCCCACCTGAAGAGCGTCTTCTTCACATTTGAAGAGTTGGACCATCTGCAGCATCTTCAGCCTCCTTACGTCCACCATGTCCTCACACCTAAAAAACACACACACACACACACACACACACACACACATGCTGGTAACTGATCAACTCACTAGCCTAACTAAGAATGTAAATTGCTGTTACTGCCCCCAGAGGCTGCAGGGTGCATTACAGCATTAATAAAAGCTAGCTATTACATCTGCGTATATGGAAACTTGGAGAAACTGCAGAATATTTAAAGTGAATTATTTTTACAGGTTTTAAAAATAATGACTGGACATGCAGTTTCATGATTTGATTTTCATCATGTCCCTTTATTATGTACTGTACAATACAAATAAGATTTCACTGATTTATAAATAGTCTAAACATCCGCTCAAACTCAAAAGACCTTTGAAGGTTGAAGGTATGATAAACTGGTAGGAAGGTCTCCAGGTGCTCACGTTTGATCGTCTGCTCTGCTGTGAAAAACTGAAACACTGACCTTTGCTTGCGCAGCTGCATCTCCTCCATCACAGCCTGAATGTGCTGCACGTTGTCCTGCTGTTCTCCAGCTGGACTCTCCGTCTCCTCCAGAGCCCACGTCGGCTGTGTGCACATCTGCTCCATCAACAGCGCCCCCTTCTGTCGCAGTGAAGTCAGACCTGCCTCTGCAAGGAGGAAGGGTGGTTTATGTCACTAAAGAACCTTGCTGATGACTGCTTTGATGCTTTGATTTAGATGTAAATCCTAAATTAATGACACAAAAAGGTGCCATCAGGCTACGAACCGACAGTCTGCAGCTTCTCCTCCAACAGTTTGAGATTTTGTTGGATGGATGCTCCGTCAGCTGGAGCCACATCTGCACAGAGCATGCCCAGCAGGCCGTCCAGCTGCTGGGACAACTGTGGAGGAAGACACAGACTTTGATTAGTCAGATGATCATTTTTGCCCCACCCTGCTTCATCCTCTGGTTTTACATCTTTGTTTCTGAACAGACGAACAGTTGATCCCTCAGTTTAACTCTGGAGAAGCTGTTTAATCTCTTCTGTTAAAGTGCACAAACAGAAGTTTCCCTCTGTTGAAAGTCAAAGCTAAACTAGAGTAGATGCGTCCTGGACCAACCTCAGTGATGGACGCAGATAAAACTGAAAACAACCCTGGAGGTTAGTCTTTGAACACAGGGCCGTTTCAAGTCTAGACATCAAAAAGCAGCTGATGCAAAGTGTGCGCATGTGTGTGCATGTGTGTTCCTGTTTGTGCGTTACCTCCTGTGTGGTGCTGTGGAAACCCTGCGCTGCCTGCAGGACGTTCTGTCGGCCCTCCAGCTGAGCCGCCTGCCTGTAGCAGACGTCACTCAGCTGCTGCTGCAGGGCCTTCAGCTCCAGCACTTCCTCCTCCTCGCTGGCACCGAGCAAGGCGGCGATCTGCTGGTTCAACTCTACGTACACCGCAAACCATTCCTGCACACACACACACACAAAAACAAAGAATCAGCTGTGTGTTCACATTTATAACTACTTTCATCTTCTGACTGGGTCACAATGAAACTTAAGACGACATTAAGTCAGCAAGAAAGGAAAAAGAGTCCTGTATTTGACCCCAAATCTGATTAGTCAGTTTATCTTGAAGAAATGATTATCTGTCTTTGTGTGTGTGTGTGTGTGTGTGTGTGTGTGTGTGTGTGTGTGTGTGTGTGTGTGTGTGTGTGTGTGTGTGTGTGTGTGTGTGTGTGGGTGTTGGTCGTGTAGTCTTACGCTGTGCTGGCTCTCGATCTCCTCATGTTTCTGCTGCAGGGCCTGAGCTGCCCGCATCGAGTCTCCTATCTCTTGCTGAGTCTTCAGTAGCTCTGAGCCTGGACCCTGAAGCCACGTGACCACCTGAGATGATCAGAAAGAGAAGAACAGAGTTAATTATCACACTGAGAGGAAGAAGGGAGAGGTCCTAGCTCTAGGTCATGGTTATTTTTGGCTAATTGCCTAATCAGAGGCAGGACTCCAGTTGAATCAAGTATTTGGGCTGTGTTACAACAGGCTACTCGTAGCTTTCTTTGAACTTCAATGTTTCACACTGTCTTTTTTAGTTGCTTAAATGATGACTTTGGATGAACATTTTCTTATTGATTACTTAAATAATTACATCAAGAAGATTTACAGTTCATGACTCTGTTGTGCTTCTTTCCACAAGAATACAACAAATGTATGATACTTTAATAATAGTGGTTAGAGTAGATAGTGGAGACGGTGTGCTATTAAGTTGTGTGTGTGTTCACATATATCCCTGCCACCCCTGCTTATGTCAGTGCCCCTGATGTGACGCCCCAGTCAGGAGAAAAAGACGCTCCTGGGTGCATGTCAGAGAACTTAGTCCAGATTGGTTCACTTATGTTCATTAGACAATATAAGAGAGGAACAACTGTTCCAGATAAATACATAGATTGAAGCAACTTATCTTAACTTTCCAGTTTTCAGCACACAAGATTATTCAGACTATTCTGCGTTAAGCTGTTTTCCTGTGTATCTTATTTCTGGTGCACATTGTGTTTCTTTTATTGTGTTTTTACCTAACTGCTGATTTTTTTTAACACTTCAAACTATTGGTTCACATTTTATATTGTTAACCCTCTTTTAGAGAATATACACTACCAGTCAAAAGTTTGTACACACCTTCTCATTCAAGGGTTTGTATTTATTGTAATTATTTTCAACATAGTAGATTAATACTAAAGACATCAAAACTATGAAAGAACATATATTGAATTATTTAATTCACAAAAAAGTGTTAAACAAACCAGAATATGTTTTATATTTTAGATTCTGTAAAGTAGCCCCCTTTTTCCTTCATGACAGCTTTGCACACTCTTGGTATTCTCTCAGTCTGCTTCATGAAGTGGTCTCCTGGAATGGTTTCTAATTAACATGAGCCTTGCCAAGAGTTCATTTGTAGAATGACTTGCCTTCTTAATGTGTTTGAGACCATCAGTTGTGTTGTTCAGAGGTAGGGTTAGTACACAATGGATAGCCCTATTTGATTACTGTTGTAATCCAGATTATGGCTAAACCAGATTATTTCATAGTTTTGATGTCTTCAGTATTAATCTACAATGTTGAAAATAATTAAAAAACATTGAATGAGAAGGTGTGTCCAAACCTTTGACTGGTAGTTTATATTTGAGATGTTCCCTATGATATCAGGCTACAATAAACTCTGACCTGCGTATGATTTATGGCAAATTCTAATGAGAATCATCCTTTTACAGAGCCCCAAATTTTGCAACACACTCTGCTCTGCTGCAATCATTATGACAGTGAGGAAAAGACTTCAACATTAGGACTTTGAGGCAGTTAAATGAGATCAACTGTATTAAACATATTCAAATGTGTTCCCCTTTATGTCGTCAAAAAGTCTCCAGTGAATGCTCATCAGAGACATTGTGATTTGTTTTATTTATGATGATCTCCTTCAGTCTCTGAGTTGCAGTTCTGCAGATCACCCAGCAGGGGGCTCTCAGGCTCTACATAGTGCTCTGTCAAACATGCATCATCATACTGTGAAGTTTTTCTTTAGAGGTCACCATGAAGACATATTTTCTTATGTAAAAAGTTTGTTGCTACATTTACTTTTCCTCCTAGATGACACATTAAAGACAGAATAGTTGGGAACCGATGTCCAACAGCTGAGGAACATGAGCGATGAGAATTAAACACAATCATGCAGAATTCATAAAAGCATGATTGAATTTATGATTTGGCCTTTAAAAGAGGGGCATTCCACTTTTCTCTGGTATGTCTGTCTTTTATTAAATTGAAGGAGACAAAGGAATAATTCTGAGAGTTTCAAACTAAATCAGCAGAGGCGGACATGTCTTAACTTTTATTCTTCTTTGAATTAAGCAACAAAATTCCTACATGCTGAATTTCCCACAAGGCAACTTCATTTTCCCAGACCCAGTTTGCCTCGTACATGAAAACATCCTTCAGACTACACTCCACAGCAGCTGTTTTTGAAACCACCTGCTACATACTACCTAGAAATGTAGTATGCAGTAAGTACTGTATACTACATACTGCGTTTGAAGGTAGTATGTAGTATGACTGGGTCAAGCGTTGCTGGATTTTCAGTTTGGAAAGCAGAAGAAAACAACGACCAAGCTGATAGAGAAACTGCTTCTTAAGCATCCACTGATAATTTAAAAAGTAAGGAAGTGGTCTATATAGAAATCAATAATTTTCACAGCACCTAGAAACAGAGTGCCCCCCGTCAAAAAAGAAGAAAGAAGAAGCGTGAAGTTCTTGCTGTGCATTGTGGGAAACAGTATGCATCAGATCAGTCTCCCTTACGTACTGAGAAATTTTCCCTAATCAGTACAACATCCAGCTAGTTTTGGCATATTGCAGATCTTGCTCTTGTTCACATAATACCTACTGAATTTTGACCAAATCAATATGTACCGCTAGTATAGTAGGCGGTTTGGAAAACAGCCTGTGTCCAAAACACCACCCTCAAACCAATCTGTGACCCTGATGACATCAGTACTTTGCTTCATATGAAGAATTGGAGAGCCCTTGAAAGCTTAAAAATATATTGATAACTCTTAATATAACCTTTGGAAAAAATTGCATATAATATTCTCTATGCATTTAAATCTGTAATTCATTTTATTGGCTCTTACAGTTTGAATGTTTTCTCACAATATTGAAAATGTTACTTTAGTTCTAGGTGGTCCTTGCAATTCAGGGTGCCACTGCTTGTTTATGCTTGTTCACTGGGAAAATAAAAATAAAAACTATGAATCATAAAAAGACAAAAAAAGAAAAAGTTGCAGCGAGTTCTTCAAAATGTAACTGAGGTTTGTTTGGTGGTTAACTCATATTTTGTTGATTATGTTGATAAAATGTTCCTAAATCTATCAAAACATTGATTCATAGACAGTTATGACTTGTATTATGCGTTCAGTGTGTTTATATATATGTGTAATGATAATAGATAACTAAAGTATATCACCTTTAAGTGCTGGAACATCTGGAAGAACCTCTCCAGATGTCTGTGTCAGTATCATGATTTCATTGTATTTATCAGGTCAGTGATGCCTCAAAGAGCTATCACAAACACACACACACAGTTCGATCCAGAACTAGGCCAACACTACCCCCCCTCCCATCACCACCACCACCACCTCAATTCCTCGGGGCAAGCGACCGACATGTTTCAGTTACTATGGAAACCCCAGGCCCGTCTCCAAGACGGTGGTGCTACCCATAAAGCCCCCGGAGCTGAAGGAGCAGCATTAAACGCAGCAGAGTCTACGTCTAATGAAGTGCAGCGAAGCTTCTCACTGACTCACTGTTATGAGGGTCAAAGGTCGAGGATGTGATGATGATGAAGGAATCAGGGCAGGAGACTTTTAAAGACTAATGAGGCCGATGTAGAAGCATGATGATGTAAACGAAGAGTTGTGAGAGTCTGGAGGACGTGGTTACTCATCAGTGTTGTGTTGAACGAGGTGTTTAAGGAGCTCCTTTTATAAACACAAGTATAACTCAACATATGATAAACAGGCCTATTCCCATTTTTAAGGGACTATCTCTTAAAATATCCAGTTATCACAAATCTACAGCAAGTGGTTAGTTTAGCTTAGCATGAGACAAATATTATGCAAGCTGATTGTGAACTGTGTAATCAGCATGCATTAGACTGTGCAATGACCCTACTGCTTTAATATCCTTTTATATATTATTTTTAATTCAGCACAAAGCTTAATCTAAACTATTCTGTGCTTCTGTGCTTACTCTTTATTGTTATCTTGTATTTTAGGATACATTTGAGGACATTCTGGTACATGTTGGATCAGACAGCTGGAGTCAACCTTTTTATTTGGTCCAACTCCAGATACATCCGTCTATTATGCTGGACAGCACTCTAATACACTTAACTGCACTACTTTGTATATACTATATCATATATACTCTTGGGATGTATTGTGTTTTCATTGTTATGCTATAATGATGCATTATTTCCATCTGTTATTTATCTTTGTTGTTTGTTATGAACTCTGTTATGGGACTACAGATGAAAATACGCCTTATTGCTAACTCTGGCATATTTACATTGATGCTATGCTGAAATGATCATTAACACGCACTGTGCCTTTAAAAAAAAAAAAAAAAAAATCTCTTATTCTATTCCTAATTTCTATTAATACTCTGCTATTCTTACTTAACTGTGTAAAGGAGCAACTGTAATGAAAGAATTTCCCCCCGGGATGAATAAAGTCTTTCTGATTCAGCTGAACAGTGGAAACTAGTATTCTGTCTGTTATCCAGCATCTCTCAGAGAAGAACATAGTGTCGACTTTAACACTCAACTTTGTTAAACATACTAGTCATATAGTCTATAACAGGGGTTCCCAAAGTTTTCAGCCCGCGACCCCAAAATATAGGTGCCAAAGACTTGTGACTCCTACTGTCACTCGAAGTGGTTAAATGTTGCTTCCTACTTCATTTCCATCAACTTCAAAATTAGTTTACCTACATAATTAACTGTTAGCTAACCCTAACCCTAACTTTAGGAGTCATCTGGCAACAAAGAAAGGCAGAAAACTAATGAAATGTACTTTATTGCAGGTTTAACTTAAAATGTAACTACAATTTTTGTCTATATTTGTACAATAATGGGTAAAATAAGCAAATTTAAATTACTTCAAAAAAATTTAAAAATCTGGAAGACTTCTCAAGGCCCTCCATTGGTGTCTCCCGACCCACGCAATGTGATGTCTGAGTCATATTGAAGCAGGGCTACATTTTGTGGGGCAGAAATTGGAATTCATAACTCATTCAAGCTTTAAAAAAATGAAGAAAAATAAATTACGATTCTTTAAAGCTCATGGCAGAACTTTTGGTTTGTGTTGATTTTGGCGCCCCCTGTGGACAAAGCAGAAACTTTTGTTGCTGTTTCTTAAAGTAGTATTTACGAAAAATGTCATCAAGGTTCTTTTTACCAGCCTAATAGATCCATCATCGTAAATCCATGCTGTGGAAAATGTAAAAAATAAAAATCTGTTTTAACAGTGAGACATTTTTTGCCGTGTCTGCCACCTACCCCTTGAGAGTGTTTACAGGCATTAAAGTGAACTCTAGAATAATATGTTATTTTGCTTCTGTTTGTCACACAGAGTCATCAGTATCAGTATTTTAAGTAATTCCTTAACCAGCTAAAATCTCCTCATTGGAGCTTTAATCAGGATTCTTTCCAATAAAAGAAAACATTAAAAGTTCCCAAACTCTTCTTGAATATTTACACATTTAAAGATGAAGACCAAGCTAAACAACAACTCTGTGCTGATGTGCTGATGTGTTGATGTGCTGGTGTGCTGATGTGCTGATGTGCTGATGTGCTGATGTGATGATGTGCTGATGTGCTGATGTGCTACCTGCATGACCTTTGCGTGGATCTCGTCGAGCTGCGTGCGTTTGTTCCTCTGCCTGCAGAGCTCCTGGTATTTGGTGTACTGCTCCCTGAGTGAGTCCAGCAGCTTCATCACCTGAGGCTGAGCCAGCAGCTCCTCCTCCATGGGGCACCATGCTGGACCTTAAGGTCAGAGGTCAGAGAGAGTTTAAGCAGAAGATCTTTGGAGTCTGGGAAGCCTCCTTGACTTTGAGTGTTTATAACCAGGACCACAAGTACCATAAATTAAAATGTTAAAGCTTTTTGGTATGAGCCCATCACTGATCCCTCTGATGAAACACATGTATGCATAAACATCGCCCTTCTATGTGATTGTTCAACATGTAATTTTAAAACCATAAGCCACTGCAAAGCCTCTCTCCTGGTTTTAGGCTTTTCAGCAGATTTTGGAACATGGCTTCAGGGATTTGCTCTCTTTCAGCCAAACCAGTATTAGTGAAGTCCAACACTGATGGAAGTCTGATAGGTCGGGCTCATAATCAGTGTTCCAGCTCATCTCAAAGTGTTAAGAGGGGTTGAGCTGCAGTCAAGGTCAGACCGGTCAAAGTCTTCCTCACAAAAGTCAAACATTCAATGAAAGAAAAATAGATTGTGATAAATGATGTTTAAAGGACGTGATCCCAGCTACAAATTAAATACCCATCTGTATTTAAGGATCTAAAATCATAAGTCACAATCATGACACACAGGTTAGATCTCTTTACTTGTATTCAGTAATTATGACTCACTTATGTAACATTTGTTTATACCTTTGAATTGTATTCTTATTTTATTTATCTATTTTTATTTTATTTTTCTATATATTTTTTTCTTGTAGTACTATGTCTGCTTTGCTGCAGCAACAGACTGGATCACTAATGTGTTATGTTCTCTTATCTTATCACTATATAACAATCATACATTTTTAATCTCAAAGTGCTGATTAACTATTGTATAATTTCAACTTTAATCTCATATTTTGAGCTTTTAATCTCATAATAATGACAAACTTTCTCTAAATTATGACTCCACATCTCATAATTATGACTTTTCTTATATATAAGACTTTATAACTTGTAGCTATGACTTTATATCCCTTTATTTGGTCTTTTTTTTACTCATGATTTGACATTTAATCGCATAAAAATTACACACTTTTTGTCATTTTTTAAAATAAGGCTTAATTTAAATTTTTTAAACTGGCAGAAAATGGCTAAAAGTGAGTCTTAATACAGCAGGTATGACGAGTATAATAATAACAATAATAATAAAAATAACAACAACAACAACTTATATATTAATAATAATAAAAGTAATAATTTAAATGTTTATAATAATAATAATAATATCAATAATACATTATAATAAATAATAATAATTTAAATAACAATAATAATATATTTTATTTATAACTAACAATAAAGCAAATCTCAAAATGCTACAAGTCACATCATTAAAACAATACAATTACCAAACTCATTCTAACATAATTGCATTTGCTCTCTCTGCTTGCACTCTCATTCTTCCTCTGTTTTGGAGCCCAGAGGACAGGCTTTGACCATTAGCACTAATTAATGAGTTTGGCAAACATACTGCTGTCTCAGGTAACAACTTTGGCCGGGGTCGTTTGAGTGTAAGCTTCTAAAAATCCAATAAAGAGCTTGACAGAGTCGATAACATTAGCCTGACGTCTGATAGCATTAAGCATTCTTCTGCAGAGTGGGGAAATACTCAACAGTTTTTGTGCTACGTTGTTTTTGTCAAGTGAGCTTCTGACGTTGCTCAGCTTGGTGATAAATGACGAGAACAGAGCGTCCTTCACAGAGGTCTGAGTCACTTTGTATCGTGCCCTCTCACTCTACTTCACACTGTAGTGCCATGTGTAGTACTCTTTAAGGGCTGAATAGCTGCTTTCAGCTGTGTATGTCTAACAAACAAGAGCTTACAGACAGAAAAAAGTGCAAAAAAACAAACATTCATTCATGTTTCGCTCTTTCAATCTGTCTATTTATCTAAGCTGGGCGAGCACAGTGACACCTAGTCTAACTGACAGCTGCTTCCTCACCTCCCTGTCCTCCTCCGCCTCCCTCTGTGCCGTTAAAACGACGCTGCTGCAGCTCCGACAGCAGCTCGTGACCTGCAGACAGGGAGAGAGAGAGAAGGGTTGGCTTGAGATGTAAAAGCCTGTTATAAAAGCATCTGAAACAATAACACGCCAGTGTTTGCGTACACCATGTTACATTATGAAAGGAGCTGGTAGAGGGAGGAGGGTGGTACCACAAACAAAGACTCCTTTCACCTCTGCCCGACACTCAGACACAGGCTGCTCAGTACAGTTAACACAGCCATCCATCACTCTACCATCTTTAGTGTCTATTTAGCTTCGGGTCCTGGACACAGCAGACTAAGTACCAGAGACCTCCTTTGCTCCAGGTCAGGGTGAGTCCAGACAAATACCCTGCCAGGAGACCTTAATGGTTGCTGGGATCCGCAGGCAAATCTTTAATCACTACCTAGAGCTCATACATCATACATGATGAGTCAGACACAGATCAGTGGTTGTGCTCAGAGTTAATGTGCAGGTAAGTCAGAGAGAGGGTGCTGACAGAGTTGTTATTTCACTTATATGATCTCTCTTTGTCCCTCTTTTGTACTGAAGAAATCCTTGTACAGAGGACCTCCTTACAAGAGAAAAACAAGCACCTCAAACAGATTCTTATTGGACCAAGAGTCCCTTAAAACAACAACCAGGTGTGCTTAACTTTGCTATACTCTTTCTCCTGTTTTTATTGGCCATTAAATCATACCTTTTCATGCACTTTCATATAGTTTAGTTTAGTTTATTTATTATTCATCGTGTCTTGCACCATAAAGGTGCCCAGCCCATATGGACTTACAAGACACTACAAAAACAAAACAAAATAGGAGCAACAACATAAGAAGAAAAAGAAAAAAAAAAGAAAAACAAAGGGTGATAAAATACAGTTTTATCAGTTTGTGCAAAAATGTATTCAAAACTTTACACAGAGATGAATATTTGGCAGTTTATGTTAGAGGAATTCGGTGGATTTCTTTCAAAGCTGCAGCCTTTCAGGTCAAATTCAAGTTCC
The DNA here is from genome assembly GCF_009762535.1 of Notolabrus celidotus. Taxonomy (NCBI): domain Eukaryota; kingdom Metazoa; phylum Chordata; class Actinopteri; order Labriformes; family Labridae; genus Notolabrus; species Notolabrus celidotus. The sequence goes on along the minus strand of NC_048281.1, from coordinate 29,005,383 downwards.
TTCTCCCAAATTTTGTTACATTGTTGTAAAGGAACAGTATCTTGGGAATTAAGTTGACATAAAAAGAAGGGTTAAGTCAGAAAACATGATATTTACCGGTCTGAAGAACAGTCTCAGGGTCAAAGGAAGGTAAGAGAGCGCAGTCAGCTGATCTGCAGGAGGAGAGACAGACAGAGTTTAGGGGAGCAGGGCTGTGAGGGATTCTGGCCCCACATTTAAGAAAAAACAAAAGGTTAAGGTGCATTGCTAAAGCCGATGTCATTGACTTGACTTGGCATTTTAACAGAACTATAAAATGTCATGTATTTTTTTATTTGTGAGAAATACAAACTTATTAAATTCTCAATCTGAAGGTTAGTACATATTTAACAGTGAATGTGTTAATGTCTGAATGTGTGCACACACTTTTCCTTGTCCACCGAGCTGCTCTTATCACTCTCGTTGATAATCGACAGCTCGTCCAGCAGTGACGTCGACTCCCTTGTGAACTTCTCAAAAACCTGCAACATGTGACATAAATAAATAAACATCCTCACACCTGGTTTGGACAGAAAACTTTTGCAACAAGAATATTTAAAAATGAGAAAAAAAGGAAATCTATTCAAATGATAAACATCAACCAGACCAGTCTCTTGTTGAGCCAGTCGCTGTGGTCGTAGTCCAGACTTCCCCCAAAGTCATCGGTCAGCTGACAGGGTTCGATGTAACGAGTCAGTTTATTGGCTGAAACCAGGATCACCTGACAGGAAACACAGAAACAGGGGAGATGTTGTTTAACCAGATCATAACAAACTCATTCTGAAGATGAGCAGCAGGTTAGCTGCAGCAGAGCATGATAACAGGAAACAGATCATTGTCATCACTCTGAAGCTGTTACAGATTGCAAAACTAAATACTACAATTCAAATCAAACATGGATCATCCACACTCTCATGGAGGAGGTCTCAAAAGACATCAATCTGCAGACTATGTTGGAAAGCTGATGCCCTTAAAGACAACTTGAAACTAACTGTAGTGTCATGGTTTGGCCATATCTCTCTAAAGGAAAGGAATTCAATAAACCAGATTGTTAAATGGTCATGCAAGTTGAGGCATACGCAGCATCCCTGTACACTAAACAGTTACAGCAGATAGCCACCTCTATTTTAAATAATGCTTCACACCCTTTGCACAACGAGTTCCAGCTTCTTCACTCTGGTCGACGGTTTTTAGTCCCAAGGTGCAGAACACAGCGGTACAAAAAAAAGCTTTGTTCCTGCTGCTGTTACTGAGCTGAGCAAGCCATAGCATTTCCTTTCTCATACAGACTCCAATTTTAAGACTTAAGCCCAGATTTTCTTATTTATTCCTGTGATTTCAGTTTTTCATTGGTTGATTGTTGTCTGATATGCCTTTTAAATGGTATCTTTAAAGGTGACATATCACGCTTTCTTCATCAATATATATTGGTCTAAGAGGTCCCCAAAACATGTCTTTAAAGTTTATGCTCAAAAAAACACTTTGAAATCAGATTTTGGTCTGCCTGAAAAGCCCTCTTCTTCAGTCCTCCTCAGAACACTCTGTTTTTCTCTCTGACCACGCCCCCTCAGGAAGTGGATGTGCGTCGGCTCTCCAGCACGTTGATCTAATGTTTACATGTTGGCTGAATATACACGGCTGCCCAGAGATCACGTTACTTCAACCCTCTGAATCTGATCCAGAATCTGATCCTGACGGAGAGGCGCCTGTAGCAGGACCTTTCTGAACCATTGGTCACAGATTTAGTGTTTCTTGTTGTTTTATTTATCAGTATGTAGACGTGTGTCTTGGTACACAGCTACGAACATGTAGCTATGTGGCTATGCTAACTAGCGCTAGCACTTATCCATGATAAATAAAAATCATCCACTAGATCTTCAAATCTGCAGATGTGGGGAGTAAAACCGACCTTTGTGTTTATTAAGACAGCCTACAACTAGCATGCCTCCCTCCTAAGCTCCTTGTTACCACACATTTGTGCAGGTAATGAAAAACAGAGGGGGGATTCAGTATTATTTTATACAGTCTATGGGCTGAACAAGCTCTGAGCTCTGACTCTGTGACAGACCGGATATTGTTGTTACGTAACAAAAACACGGAAGTCTGAAACGGCTCGTTTCACACACATTTACAGAAAGGTGGAGAAATCAAAACAGGGGCAGAATGGATTTTTTTCATTCTCGGGGGGTTTGTAGACATGCCAGGGACACATATTTCAGATAGAGAACCATTAAAAAGTCAATTTTGCATGATATGTCACCTTTAACACTTTCTTCATGTCTATTTATTTTATCATTTTTTTATTGTTATATTATTTTTAGTTTATTTTTTGTATGTTTAGCACATTAATTAGTTTGTTCTGTCTGACATCTGTCTTGTAATTTTGTAATGACCTAACATCTCACTGTCTGCAAGTTTACCTACATTTACAAATAAAGTAACCTGAACTTATTTTACCTTCTGCATATGAACCAACCCACAGGGTATGAAGAATATGAATCACCTTGAATAATACTGCTACATATTGCAAAAATACTGGAATTCTAAGCACCAATGACAGTGTTGAAGTCCAACTAGAAGCATGTGTAATCCAAAATATGCATAAATTATGGAAAAAAAACATCCTAATTACTCCAACTCCTTTTATTAAATCAGGTTTAATATTTGTCTTGAGCAGCTGCACACTCAGTGTTAGTTATTAGTTGTTGGATTAATTCAGCCTGATGTTTAAAACTCATTCAGACTTTTATTTACAACATTATTGCTTCTCTTATTGCTCCCACACATCAACTCTGTCCTCTCAGTTATACACTTTTACTAATTGCCTGCTGGATTTATTGAGTTGAATTAGTAATAAACTGTGACTTAATTATCCACACATAATGAGGCAGTAGAGATTTTCAGCATAATGAAAAAGTTGCTGTCTCCACAGAATGCTCCTGAATCCCCTGATGGGTGGAGCCGAGAGGAGCCACGTTACAGCAGACCATGTGAGCGTCAGGGTTTGTAATAAAGCTTGGACACATTACTTCTGAATCCCTGCTATTTGTTGACGTGGTATTTGAGGGAGGACATGTAGGGAAGACTTAAATATGGTCTCTGAAGTGGAACAGCTCAGGGAGGTTGCTTGGGGAAATGACCTTGAGGCCTATAAGTGGCAGTCATGATAAGAGGTTTTCAAATTCTTTAAACGCTGCAGAGTTGTAGGAAAAACTTTGAGCAGAATAAGAGGAGGTTATTCCAGCCGACAAATCCTGGTGTTAGCAACATCTGAAAGAAATGCACCATGGGGTTATTACTGCCGCCACTACATTGGCACTAAGAAGGTAATCTGAGGATAGCTTATAGCTAGCTGGAGCTTCATCTGACTGAATCAAAATGGTGAGAGCATGCTCATTGTGCCTCTATTCAACAGGTCAGAGGTAGCCATGTTGAGTGAGAAAGCATTGCTTGTTCACATGAGGACATTACATTAGTTGACTGTATAATTAAACCTGTCCACCCTCACTAATCAACACCAGAGTTACAAGTCTGTTAAACTAATTAGGAATATTTTTGTTATTGTGTCTAAACTGGAGCGCTGCCACCCGCCACTAGCCAGGGCTCTAGCTCTAGTTAATGGCTACTGCCATAATGCTCTACTGTACTACCCAGATGTAAACAAACACAGATGACATCTCTGAGTGCACCATAGTTTGATCTAGAAAATGGGAATAAAGCTGTATGTACACTACCAGTCAAAAGTTTGGAAACACCTTCTCATTCAAGGGTTTGTATTTCTTTTAATTATTGTAAACACTGTAGATTAATACCGAAGACATTAAAACTATGAAAGAACATATATGGAATTATTTAATGAACAAAAAAGGGTTAAACAAAGTAGAATATGTTTTATATTTTAGATTCTGTAAAGTAGCCCCCTTTTTCCTTCATGACCGCTTTGCACACTCTTGGTATTCTCTCAGTCTGCTTCATGAAGTGGTCTCCTGGAATGGTTTCTAATTAACATGAGCCTTGTCAAGAGTTCATTTGTAGAATGACTTGCCTTCTTAATGTGTTTGAGACCATCAGTTGTGTTGTTCAGAGGTAGGGTTAGTACACAATGGATAGCCCTATTTGACTACTGTTGTAATCCAGATTAATGGCAAAACCAGATTATTTCACAGTTTTGATGTCTTCAGTATTAATCTACAATGTTGAAAATAATTCAAATAAATAAAAAACATTGAATGAGAAGGTGTGTCCAAACTTTTGACTGGTAGTGTAGGCTTGGTTGGGTTAAACCATCACTGTCTGGTAAACTATGGACTTTAACCTGCAAGAAGGCTGGGGGTGCTAGCATTGTTTACCACAGACTGTGATCCTGTGTTTAGCTGTTAAATTAAAAAAAAAATTTTTTTTTCATTTATAAAGCACCTTTTAAGACAGACATCACAAAGTGCTTTACAAAGAAAAACACACCAGCAAATCATCACAATTCACGACCTGAACAAGTCAAAATGAGGACATAACACAAGCATTGGCACGGCAAGCAACAGTTTACAACGGGTTAAGCATATGCAAGTCTAAAGAAATGGGTTTTAAGTTGTTTTTTTAAAGTGAAAACTGACTCCACAGATCTTAGACTCAGTGGCAGAGAGTTCCAAAGAGTTGGAGCTACAACAGTAAAAGCACTGGCTCCTCTGGTCTTAAGCCTGGAGTTCAGAACGACCAACAAACTCAGATTAGACGACCTCACAGAGACCTGCTTGGAGTAGGTCCTCATTTAGGTCTGCTTTCTGGGTGTTTTGAACAGGTCGGTCAGTCAGAACTTTAACTTTAGTTTAAAAGACGAGTGGAATTGGTGGCTTCAGAACATCCCGTGGCTCATATTTTGATAACTATAAAAATGCAATTTATTGTGCATTCCTACTAGGAGCACATCGTGATTATTTTTATGTCATCCCAACCTTTGTAATAAAATGTTTTCCATGTGTCTACAGACTGAAGTCAATAATATATGCTTGATAAGTAGCACAGCCAATTTTCCATCATGGTCAGGAAAAATATGTTACGTTTTTGCTTTATATTTTGACTATCATGTCTCAGGTTTTATAAGGAGTCACTGAAGTTAGCCCTGAGGAACCGGATGCAAAGATACTACATGTCTCAGATTTCTCTGTCGTCTTCCTGTTAAGTTTTTAAGTCAACATTCAGAGCATTAGGACCAAACTGAAGGTCATTTCTTTGGTATTTTTGAACACAAGTGCTGCTAACAGATTAAATCTCTAATACTGCTTAAGAGTCACAAGACAAACCAACCCCTCCTTTAGATCACCTAAATTTGGAAACAGGACATCCAGTGTTCATGAACAGCATGTGAACTTATCTGAGGTTTCTTTAAAAAACATAATCCCAGGAAGGAAGACAAACTGAGATATTTTCTACCCATTTAATGAAAAAGCTGTAAGTTTGATCCCCTCATGATGTCTCATTGGTGGATAAATCTCTGAGAGCTGCTCGTGTGTGAATCCTGCCTTACAAATAAACCTGCTCGTTCAGACAGCTGGTGGTGAGTGTGTCCTCCAGTTGTCACTGCAGCAGATGATGACACAGAAACTTGACTCAACTCTCCGGCTGCGTGTTTACTTAAATGTTAGGTCTGACTTCAGAGCAGCTGTAGCACACACACCCCACTGTGACATCCACACACAACACTCCATAGTTAAGATGAGTCACATTTTAACACCGTCACCGGAATCCCCCCCTCCTCCAACAGCTGTGTGTGCTCAGAGTGTGGGTACCAATAATGAGAAAATAGCACACTTAAAGATTCAATAAGTCACATATTGTATATTCATAAACTGCTGCTTGCTCAGGGATAGGGTTGCAAAATTCTGGGAATTTTCAAAGTTGGAAACTTTCCATGGGAATAAACGGGAATAAACCAGGAATTTACTAAATTGAAGGTTGGCTCTTAAAAGGGAACTTAAATATAGTTGGGGAAAATATATTTTAGCATAATCCTGACTAAAACAACCAGATGTCATACAAGTACAGTTGAATATCTATGCTATTCCTAAATCACATGCACATAGCACACTGCTTACTGTAGGGCTATTAAGACCTACAGACCTACCCCTACATGCACTTTTTATTTGCATGTTGAATGGGACTTTTTTGGAGGGAGAGCAGCTCTTTTCATTTAACATTTTGAATGGGACTTTGTTGGGATTGCATTTTTGTTAATTTTTGAATGGGTTGGGTAGGAGGGATGAGTAATACTTAACCCTCCTGTTGTGTTCGTTTCTTAGGGACAGCAATAATGTTCCTGGGTCAACTTGACCTGGGGCATATTTAATTATCCAAAAGTGTCAGAACCCCCAAAAAATCCCAATAAACATTTTTTAAATCTCATTATTAACTCCATTTAACCATTTAATAAATATTTGGTCCATTGGTGTTCTTTAATCCTCACAGATCATGGTTCAATGAGGATGACTCACTCGTTTTTAATGAAAATTCATGTTAAAATTTTTTTTAATGTACATTGGAAATACCTAAATATGAATACAATAGTTTTACATGACTTAGATTTTTGTTTTTTTTATTTTACATTTTGAATGTATTTATTTTGTATGTAGTGATGTTGATAAATTAACATGGGACACCTCTTCACTCACATGCTGCTCAGGTTTTTATGCTGTATTTAGCTGGTTTGGAAGGCATATATTACCTAAGATGGAAGGAACCTCTGAATGCCACTGGACTTTTATCCACTGTGACATTAGAAATGCGAAATAATACTTTTAAAAAAAATTTAAAAATATTTTTGAACTTCTTAAATGGTTCAATTTGACCCGCAACATAACAGGAGGGTTAACTCAATATTCAAAGTTCTACTTGTAAATAAATCTGTTTTGATTATATTATTTTGGATGGATGTCTGCTTATAATAAAACAAATATTTATGCTTGGATATGATACCTTTCCATTAAATTCCCAGTTAATTCCCATAAATTCCCATAATTTCCAATTTGGAATATTTCCAAAATTCCCCTGCTTAACTTCCCAAATCTACCAGATGTTCCACCCCTTTGCAACCCTACTCAGGGACCAACGCTTAAATGTCCGAGGGTTCTTAAACGCACCACCAAGGACAGTTTTCCCACCAGCACGTCATCGTAACTCCATTTTAACCAACAAAAGTCGTCTTAACATGGACGGTGATCGGATTATCTTCCGCAGCAACTTTCAACAGACCCACCAACTTGCTCCCGTTACCAAGGCAACAATTGTAGAGCCAACATGGCTCCTGAAATCTGGGTCACAGTGACTACTGATCTCTGCCGGTAAAACCATCTGTTATAATAGAGAATGGGGCTGGCCAAAAATCACACGCATACACAATGCACTGACACACACACACACTCCTTCATTCCTGGCTCAGGTTTCCAGCAGCACCCAGGACAGTGGGTGATGCTGGAGGGAAGAATAATCCAGCTCACTTTCTTTTTGTCTTATATAAAACACCAACACAATCTAAGACAGCGTCTGTGTTTGTGCATGTTTTGGAACAAGCTGTTCTTGTTGAGAGCAGAAATAGAAAACACGGAGGTTATATGAAAATTCTAATGAAAACCAGGTTGTTCAAACTCGCCCCTGCTCCTTTCTGTGACGCCCGGTTTTTCCACCTTGGCCTCAAGCGCAGCAGTTACCAAGTCAAAAGACTCACCTCGAAGCCCAGGCGGTCTTTCTCCTTCCAGAAGCAGAAGTGTGTGACCTTTTTATCCCAGAATTCATCGGGCTTCACCACGCAGACCAGCGACACCTCTGCTGGAATCACATTCTGAAACAGCGACAGCAAACAGCATCATCAGCATCCTCTGCTTTTTAAACACGGTGACCAGGTAACGCAGTAATGTGTGTCATTAGAGAGACCAAGATTACATGTTTGTACCTGCAACATGAGCACCACAGTCTTCACAATGTTCCACTGAGACTTTCTTCCGTCCACGATGACAGTGAAACCTCGAGCCTTACACTTCTCACTGTGAAGAGGAAGGGATACTATTCAGACATTGGACCATCACATTTTTAATGTTAAGGGCTGCTTCAGACAAGTCAGAGTGATGCATTCATGTCTGAATATTTGCTGTTTTTCTTCTAAGCTGGATCCCCTGATGCTTGTACTGTTTTGTTTGGTGTGTCTCCTCCTCTATCTAACATTTCTCCAGCCAAGAAGGACATGTTAGCCTTTACTTTACTCTGGCCGACTCTGTTGGCCAGAAGGTTGATATTGTTGAATTGGAAGTCCTCTGTCCCACCTACCCATTCCAGCTGGATTAAGAGTGTGCTTTATTTTCTCAAACTTGACAAGATTAGGCTGACCCTTAGAGGTAAAGCTCACATCTTTCAAAAAGTCTGGGATCCTTTTCTAAGATAAGATAAGATAAGATAAGATATACTTTATTGGTCCCACATTGGGGGAAATTCTTTTGTTACAGCAGCTTACAACATGGGACAGGGGAACACAACAATGTACTAACATAGTTAAAAAATATAATAACAATAATAATAGCAATGATAAAGGTAAAATAGAATAGAATAGAATAGAATAAAATAGAATAAAATAAAATAGAATAAAATAGAATAAAATAGAATAAAATAAAATAGAATAGAATAGAATAAAATAGAATAGAACAAAATAGAATAGAATAAAATAGAATAGAATAAAATAAATAAAATAAATAAAATAAATAAAATAAATAAAATAAATAAAATAAAATATAGTAGAATAGAATGAAATAGAATAGAATAAAATAGAATATAATAAAATAAAATAAATAAAATATGGCAACTATTACAGATGTATACACACAATGTACACTTCTATCTAATAAATAGATAGGTATGTTATTGCATGGATATCTTATGTCAAAAGCTTAGCTTGCTGTTTATCTTTAGATTGAGCCTCGCCATGGTGTGTCTTACTATTTTAGATTATTGTTTGCATCTGTTTATTTTTTAACTTTGAGTTCAAGTTGAGGGACCACTTTTTAGCTGTATAAATAAATCATTTTAAAATCAATACAATTATCTCTGGATTGATTTTTGTCTGGTCCTGTTTAGATTCTATTCCACACAACCACTGGCTAATGATACATTTGAGTGAGTATCTAAAATAAATATGATGAATATGAGTATGGTTTCGGGGTCTTACTTCAGGTTAATGAAATCCTCAATTTTTTGAGTTACAGCTTGAAATCAACTTTTTTTGGTCCGAATACAAATTTATTTTTGGTCTGTACACTCCAACTTCTTCAAAAACGGGCATCAGACTCAAAGAATGGTTCCCAAATCCGAAATTGGCTTTCAAATATTCTGTTTCATTGCCTGCTGAAGAGCTCTGAACATAAACAGACTCTAAACTCTAACAGCTGGCAGGTTTACAGCTTCTGTTTCTGTGCTGTAGTTTTTTTTTTTTATGTCATCTCTATAATTCATGACAACATTGCACCCACCACATTGCTGCTATGCTCTTGGGTCTTAGTGTTTACTTTACACAGTGTTAGATTCAAAACAGACAAAAAAACACTTGAAAATCGTTACAGGCTCAAGTACTGTTTCTGTCTTCTCTTGATTGAGACATTTATGTTTTCACTGCATCAAATCCAGTTTATGAACAGAAAGCATTACACACAGATTTTAGTATTTTGGCTGTTTGTTCATGTTTTTTTGCGCCTCTGTCTAATCACGTCCTCTTTAACCCGCAGGTATCTGAAACAGATTGTGAAAGGCATCTTGGAGAAAATAAAACCCTGATGAGTGATAGAGAGCTGAAAGCAGCTGCTGACATCTTTACTGCAGTTTCAAAACAGCGACTGGATCATCTGTCACGCTGCCAACAATTACTGCTGTCAGAAAACAACATGAATCATTCCGACCACGTCCAAGAGCCTGACAGGAGACGGGGGAAAGCACTCGACTAAGAGAGCACACCACAAAATATATGATTTATATCATGCGTGAGTGAGGAAGACAAGTCTTTAAGGACAAGAAAACTCCACCAGAAGTATCATGGGGGGATTTCTTGTTTGTATCCTGGAATAGCTGCTGGACGGGGAAGGATCGTCTTGTAGTCTGGGTTGTCTCATATTTGAGCCAAAACTGTAAGACTAGAGTTGTACACGTCTGGAATCATCTTCTAAGCCTGCTGCAGTAATGCAGCTGAACATGCTGGATCCTCACCAAGATACAAAGTACAGATCCTGCAGATCTTCAGCGCCAAGTCCACTCTAAACATGTCATAAGGTGTTAAAAAAGGAGCAGCCTTTTTGTTAACATTACGGCTCACAGACACATACCACAGTGTCACTGCTGCATGTGTGTTTGTACCTGGGGATGCTGAGCAGGTAGTCCAGTGTGGCACTGAGCTCCTCCATGCTGGTCTGATCTGAACTGAGAGGGATGGTCAGGATCAGACCACTACGCCGGTCTTTACCCCCTAAAGAGAGACAGAGAGGAGACATGATTGAAAAACTGCACATAGAGGGAGATTATACAGAAGAGTCCTCAGGCTAAGGGCAGACATGGATCATGGTTTTAGTGTGTGTGTGTGTCTCACCTGACAGAAAAGCCAGCTTCTTCTTGAGAACTGGGAGGATGGTGGTCGCTTCCATGTTAACGTTGGACATCTGTGAACACAATATGTACACACAACACTTATAAAAATTGTATCCATATTTAGATCATTCTTAAATCATCCACAGATCCAGAATATAGCCCACAAGTTCAGACAGGGGTAGCCTCAGACACCTCTGAATTTGAGGTCACTAGCCCAAATGCTCATCCACTAGCTCTGACGCTAGTCCTGGGCTCAGATACTCGCCCCTGTTTGGACTGTAGTGCTGGCATTAAGACACTAATGCACAATTTCAGACCCTTGCACAAAGGTTCAGGTCCACAGTCTCTGGTCCCAAAGTCTCAGACACTTGCCATCATGTTTAGACACTATCCAAAGATTTAGAAGACACTCTAGAGGTTCAGACACTGACCAACTAGTCCACAATCCAGCATAATAGTCCATGATCTCAGATACCAGTTCATAGTTTAGAAACTACCTTGCAGGATTGAAACTGGTCCATGCATGGATTTAGAAACAAGCATAGCCTACTTCCTATGACACTGGTCCTAACATCAAGACACTGGTCTTCAAATTCAAACATTAATTCACAGGTTCAGACACAAGCTACCAGGTTCAGACTCCAGTCCAGGGGTTCAGAAAACAACCCACACAGGCTTTAGTCCACTGGTGCACACACTAGCTAAACATTAGTCCCTATCTTCAAACATCAGTCCACAAGTTCAGAGGCTAGTTAGAGGTTTGGACTCTGGATCACAGGTTCAAAAACAAGAACACAGGAGCAGAAACTAGCCCACATACTCACCCAATGTTAAGATACTAGCCCACAAGTTCAAAAACTAGTCAACAAATTGAACCACTGGTTATCAGGTTTTGACAGTAGTCCACAATCTCAGATACTAGTCGACAGCTAAGAGACCAGCCTACTACAAGCCAAAATACTAAGACACTAGCCACAGGCTCAGAAGCTGGCTCATACCCTCAGACTGGCCAAAATGCTAAGATTCAGCCCTCAAACTCTTACACTAGCCAACAGGATCAAACACTAGTCCACAAGTTAAGACACTGGCTATCAGATTTGGACACACTCAATACATCGACCAAGACACTAGACAACTACAGGTTGAGACACTAGCCCAGACACTGGTCCAAAATATTACACACTAGTCCACAAGTGCAGACACTAGCCCAAATACTCAGGGACTGACTCTCAGGATATTAGCCCATAGGATCAATTTGAGTCCTAAACTTAAGATGCAGGTTATGAAGTTTACACCTAAATGGACAGACCAAGGCACTATCCCACAAAGCCAGACTTTTGTCCACACACTCAGACACTTGCCAAGATGTTCAGACACTAATCCACAGGATCAGATATTAGTCCACTAGTTGAGACACTTGCCCAAAGATTCAAACATTAGATTTCAAGTTAAAACACAAGTCCACAGCTTTATTAGTCCACTGCATGTAGTCAACAGGTTCAGACCGTCTGAAGGTACTTACAGCATCCTACATATCTGACTCCAGTCAACAGCCTCAAATCCAAGTCTAAGTCCAATCCACATCAGTAAGTCCACCTTGTCAAACATTTGTCTGTAACCCCAAACAGTCTGACACAGGTTTAAATATTACCCTGGAGGTTCAGACTGTAGCTGACCCTCTCTGTCAGGTATAGACAGTATCCTCAAGCTTCAGCTCCAAACCCTAAACCTCAAACAGCAACACTGAACTATATCAGACAGAGAGTAGCCAAAATCCCCAGACACTAGCCCACAAGTTCAAACCCTGACCTCAATAATTCGCATAAGACTAGATCCCTGGTCCACGTGTGCAGACTACTGTTCTGGCTCACACACTAGTGTACACTCTCAAACAGTAGCCAACACAGAGAAGGCAGCCAACATGCCCAGACACTAGCCCATAGGTGCAAAATGCTACTCCAGAAACTCAGATCCAAGTCATCCTTTTGGCACGAGTCCACAGAGTCTACCAGCTCAGACACAGACCTCCAGAGACACAGACATCAATCTACAGTTTAAGGGGTTAGTAGCCCAGGGGCTTCCACACTAGCCCACAGCTACAACGAGACTACAGCCCCAGACACTGGCCCACTGACACTACCTTATTAGGCTAGAAGACTAACACAGAAAGAACAAGTTATTAAGGCATGAATCTACATGTATTGATTGACTGATTGAGGTAATACAGGAAGGTGACAGCCACATTACAAAAGATAAAGTCAACTCCTACATCTTCACACCGTAGCAGCATAAAAACAGGACAAATCCCTGCTTAAGCACTATAGGAATATAATTCAGACAGCAGCATAGGGATTTTCCATAAGGATTTACGCTCAGCTGGCAGTTCTCCCAGCAAATTCAGATCTGTCTGTGCTTTGCTGTCAGCTTCATTAATGTGTTAGTGCAGTAAAGCTTTCAGCATGAAATCATCATAAATCAGCAGCTTATATTTCTCTGAATGGATTTTAGTGAAACAGTAAATAGATTAATTGAGGACGAATAATTATGTTAGATCAGCTTTAGTTTGTAGAAGAAATTAGATACTAAATCTTGATAGTCTGTCTACTGCATGGTCCTAACATGTTACTTTTTAGGTTGACAAGTTCAACAATACTCTGACACACTTTTTGTATGATGAGCTTATGATTTTAAACTGTAGATTTATTACAATTTGGTGCAAATCTCTTTATCTAAGCTTTGAATCTGAGTTAAGTCCACGGCATTCATGTTTGTATCATTTCCCCCTTTCATTGTTTTTTTTAACTTGTGTTTTATTTGCTTTTCTTGATGAGGTTACAACAAAATGAACACATTATACAAATTTTGGTGTCAGTTAACAAGCGTCAGCCCTCTCTCTTCAGACTTTTCGATGGGTTATAATGTCAGTCCACTTTTAATTTTTCCTTGGCAGGCAGATTGTTGAAGTCTTAAATTGTGTGTTGTGTAGTTTTTCCACAATGTCCAACCAGTTTCTCTGATTTGGGGGGGGTCCTCCTTACACCACTGTCTTGTTATAGCTTTGGTTGATTCCAGCAATAGTATTCCAACCAGGTACCTGTCTTTGCTTTGTATATTTTCCTGTGTTAAATTTCCCAGATACAGCACTTCACACATCTTAGGAAGTTCATAACCTAAAATTGCTATCATTCAACAGTCACATATTGGAAGAACAAGTTGAAGGACATTTTTTTATATGGAGAATATAACTGCAAGATTACAGTTAAAAACTGATCTTTTCCAGATAAGGTGGGCGCCTGTAGTGGTTGCTTCATTTCTTTTTGGCTAATTCTTTGATGGGCTGATTTGGGATATACATAATTATTATTATTTAATTGATTTATTTTCTTTGAAGTTTACTGTGAGGATTTTTTTGTTATTATTGTTGTTATTATTATTATTGTCCTAATTAGTATTTATACAATTATTTATATTATTTTTATTATTACTAGTATTAATATTTTTTAATTTGGTGTTATTATTATTATTATTATTATTTTATTTTGTTTTAACCTTTATTTAACCAGATATGTCCCATTGAGATCAAGACCTAATTTTCAAGGGCGACCTGGCCAAGAGGTCAGCAGCACACGTCAGAATAAATGGCACAACTCAACAACATGGAACATATATGCAGACAGTATGTAGAAGCAAACAATAATAATTTAAAAAGTGCAACTTATTTTCAAGTAAAGTGCAGTTTGTGAATATAAAACAGCATTTAAAAACACAGGCACAGTTCTGGGGTCTTTCTTTCATTTAAGATAGACTTAAAGGTGTCCAGAGAGATGAGATCCGACAGATTCAAGTCCTTCTGGAGTTTATTCCAAGCAGTAGGAGCATTATTACAATCTTAATATTATTATTATTATTATGTATGTTTGTATTCACTTATTTTTTAATTTAAATCTATTTATTTATATCTTTACTTTCTATGGCCTAGGTGTTTTCAAAAATCTTGTTTAAATCTTTTTGTCTCTGAGTCTGATGGCTGCATTGTTGTTTTGTGATGTTGGCTGAGTCTAATAAAAACGTTCAAAAAAATAATAAATTGCTATCATTCCTTTCCACACCTCATCCCAGTACTCAGTCATTTTCACACATTGCCTCCCCCTAAATGTTAACCCATTCAGTTTCTAATTAAAGCTCCTGTGAGGAACTTTTGGTTTATGTAGATTTTAGCGACCCCCTGTGGACAAAACACACTTTCCTCATTTTGTCTTGCACAAGTTGAATTAATGTTTCTTGCCAAAAAATGTCATCCTGCTCCCTTTTGAAAATCAGATGTGTCACTCATCAAGAAACTTTAGAGTGTAGAATATGTTTCAATTAAAAGCTGAATCAGCAGCTGACCCATGACCTCTGACACATACCCCCTTCCAGAAGTTTTATGCATTAAAAATAACTATACAGAAATAGCCTGTATCTTTGTTGATTCTCTTGTTTGCTTTTTTAGGTCAGAAAGAGGCAGCAGTATTAAATTCAGCCTGTTTCAAAACCTCTTAAAAACTCCTCACAGGAGCTTTAAGAGCAATTAAACCAATAAATTCGCCCAGTTTTAGTTCATTCAAATGCAAAAGTCAAACCCTTTATGATCATGTTTAACTCTCCTTTAAAGTTAAAAGTGAGTTTGAATGTCAGAAGGTGTCTGATGTCACATTTTGGTCCATATCATTATGTCTCCAGTCAAATCTATAGCCAACAAGATCCTGATGAAGCTGAGTAAGTTAGGAAAGTAGAGTTTAACTTGTTAGTGAAACAGTCTGTAGATTAATTGAAGATAAATAATGAAGTTAGATGCAGCTTTAGTTTGACTGTAGGAGAAATCAGATACTAACTCTCATGATAGTTTTATTCTGTCTCCATAGACTGTATGTTCCTACCAGGTTACTTTTTAGGTTGACAAGTTCAACATTACTCTGACACACTTTTGTATGATGAGCTTATGATTTGAAACTGTAGATTTATTACAATTTGGCACAAATCTCTTTATCTAAGCTTTGACTCTGAGATAAGTCCTTGGCCTTCATGTTTGTATCATTTCCCTCTTTCATTATAATTTGGTAACTGAAAATGTTTACCCATTCAGTTTCTAATTCATGTCGCCCAACATTAAACCACTAAATTCACCTAGTTTTAGTTCATTCAAATGCAAAAGTCAAACCCTTTATGATCATGTTTAACTTTCTTCTAAAGTTAAAAGTGAGTTGGAAAGTCAGAAGGTGTCTGATGTCATATTTTGGTCTATATTGATATGTCTTCAGTCAAATCTATAACATAGTCCTGATGAAGCTGAGTAAGTTAGGAAAGTAAAGTTGAACTTGTTTGAGGTAAGTAATCATGTAGATATACAATGCAAAAATTCTCCAAGCAGAATTCACATATATTTATTTTATTATTTAACTTTCACCTACATATAGATTTTTAATGTAAAAACTAACTCACGTTCACATCAGCATCTTTGCACTACTCACCACTGCACTGTTATCATATATTGTTTTTAACCTGTACATATTAGTCATGCCTATTTGTTATTCTTTGTGTTTATAGTTGATGTTATTCTTATTATACTTTTATTTTTATTCATTATTCTTACGCCTTTGTGCAAAGAGAGCACAGTTTACCAAAGACAAATCCCTTGTGTGTTCAAGCATACCTGGCCAATAATCAGCTGATTCTGATTCTGATTCTTCTAAAGTTTATTTTGAGCTGCTGCACGTGCACTCCTGCAAATGTTTCAGGTTTTGAGAGATTCTCAAATCACAAAAAAAAAGTGTTTTTGGGGCTTTTTAAAAATGTTCCTGTGTTTTCTAAACAACATTAGAAAGAAAGCATCAATTAAACTTCATGCAGTTGTTAAATGTTGTAATGAAACCAACAGGCCTCGTGTTTGATATCAGTACAGCAGACAGGTAGTGGTCTTATAGAGGGGGTTATTATTAAGTCTGTTACTGCAGTATCAGTCAGTCAGTCAGTCCTGCCGCAAGGTTTCATCTTCATCCACCTCCTCCTCCTCTTCCTCCTCAGCCTGCCTGCGGCCCTGGCTGCAGCTGCAGGACGGCCCGGCTCGGCTCGGTTAGTCTCGGCTTGGTTCGGCCCGGCCCACAGACACAATGACCTACATTCAGCAGCTGCGGGCTGCGGCGGCTGCGGTTCCTACCCTCCCTCACCTCCGCCTAGAGCCCCTTAGTATCGACTCCTTCAAACCGATCAGTCAGAAGTATTGATGAGGGAGATTTTCTTACCTTTCACTCAAAGCTGCAGCATTATACTGTCCCGATTTTTTCCTCCCTGTCCTCTTCTTTTTCTCCTCTGTCCCTCCTTCTCCGCTGCAGCTCTTCCTCTCCTCCTCTTCCTCCTATCGGGATGGTTTACCGGCAGATGTTTGATCTGTTTCCCATTAAAAATCACGAGGCATCTCAGTTTGTTATCCGCTCCTTTTGAACAACAGTACAGGGACACAGCAGCAGCAGCAGCAGGCGTTGGACCTCGCTGCTCTGCGCAGCCTCAGTGAAGCCGAATTAATGAATACCACTTCCGGTAAAACCACATTCCAAATAAAAGCCCCAAATGGCATTTATGGTATTTACAACTCTTCCAATGAGTTTTGTGATTTGGACAGGTATTTTATAAGGCTACACTTGATATACAGTCGTGTAACATTTTGTCTTCTTTGATTATCCACTACCAGTCAAAAGTTTGGACACACCTTCTCTTTCTTTTTTATCTTTTTTTATTGAGTTTTCCATAGATTTAATAATGTTACATTTTTCTTGCAGCATACATTGCTGGTAAACACATACAGAAAACCCCAAAACATAGAACAGCTGCTGCAGTATTTAAGGTTGCCATTCCCCTTCCATGCCCAACCCTATCCCACCCACCCCATCCTGAATCAGATCCAGATTATGGCAAAACCATAGTTTTTCATAGTTTTGATGTCTTCAGTATTAATCTACAATGTTGAAAATAATTAAAATAAATAAAAAAAACGTTGAATGAGAAGGTGTGTCCAAACTTTTGAGTGGTAGTGTATTTTTAATGGTATATTTCATCTTTTGTATGAATTTACTTATTGTTTCTGAAATTCTAATAAAGTTTGGTCAAAAATCTCCCAATTAGGCTAGTTTAAGAATTTTACGTGTTAGCATTGGGCCAACACCTTAATTTTGCTATCTCCAGAAATGTCTGCCTGATTAGGCAACATCTGTATCACAATAGAAACCATACTAAACCTTGAAATTCTTACTTTTTAGAAGAATTAAATCCTAATTTTTATCTCCACCTCTTTCATATAGCATAAAAACATTTTTGAATATTACTCAGTTGCGGCCAATTCCAATTTAAAAGCATTTGTAAACCATAAAGGTAAAACTAAGACCCTAGTATGTCAAAGGCAAAAATAAAGGTTGCTTTTCAGTGTATTGCAAAAAAATATACACTACCGGTCAAAAGTTTTAGAACACCCCAATTTTTCCACTTTTTTATTGAATATTATGCAGTTCAATGTCTTATTGTGCTCTGCAATGAAAACATCGAACAAATAAACAATTTAACTGCAAAAAGAAATAATGGAATCAATTCATAAACCAAAATTTAGTCTAAACTTTTGACTCATCGAAGTAGCCACCTTTGGCACACTTTTCTTACCATTTATTAAGCAACACATTACTTTCTGGAGTACAAGACTGTTCAAATATTGCTCACGAGGGTACGGTACCACAGTGTGTTCCAACACTACTTTTATGCAGACAGAGGGAGTTGGAAGTAATCAAGGACAGTTGGGACACCTGTAAGAATTGGTAGCACCAACTTTCAAGGCTTGACTAACCTCAATTGCTGCAGAACAGCAACCCATTTCTCGTTCCCTGAAAAAAAGGCATTTTCATATAATTCTGAAATGTACAATTCTTTTTTCAGTTTTGGGTAATCTTACCCTTTTTTTTTTTTTTTTTACCTCTGGCAGTTCACCACTTACCTTTGTACCATTTAAAGCTATTCAATGGACGTGAACTGCGTGGATTTCAATAAAAAAGTGGGGGTGTTCTAAAACTTTTGACCGGTAGTGTATAAATGATGTTTATAGGAGAAAGAGTTCCAATCAGTCAAATACACATTGTCCTTCAAATTTCTTTCAGAATGTTTCTCCAGCATAATGAGTCCTGAACCAACCTTCAATAATACTTTTAAATATTGCTTTTATCTCTTTTTTGTTGTTGTTGTTTTCCTTCGTTGTTTTTTTCATCTTCTCAACCCCTCTACTTCATACTACGCTTTGAAGAAGTGAGTTTTCCTCACGATTTTATTTTGAAAGTTTTGTAGTCAATCTTCCGGTCAAAGCATTTGAAGCTTTTCAAATCACTAGCCGGGTATCCGGGGCGGGGCTAAGTCAACATAAACCACGCCCTATTCAGTTCAGACCACTGAGTCGTTTAGGTACCCTCAGAAACAAAACAGTTTGTTATTAGAGAGAGTGATTGTTAAAATAAATAAAATAAATCTCTCTGTAGGAAAACAGAGTCAAACGAACACATTCAGTTATAATGACTCAAATAGAAGTTAAAAATAGATCTGATTTATTTATTGTTGTGCGCTGCGATGGTGTAAGTCAGGGGTGTCCAAACTTTTTTCAAAGAGGGCCACATATGATGTTGTCAGAATACCTCAGGGCCAGTGGCTCCTACTGAGACTTTGGAATCCTAAAAGTTTTTAATTTTAAATTTTTTCTCAATAAATCAGTAACTAGGATGTCCTCAGTTCTCCACAAGCCATGTAAACATGAGCAAACTTTATCTTCTTCTGGAGGAAAATGTTTTTCATTAGAAAAATATTGTATCATTATTTTCCTATGGCAGGATCATGATCTTGATTTCATCACACTTCTTTTTCATGTTGTTTTTAAGACCTTTCTGACCAGCGGGCAACATTTTATAACAAAAGAATTATTACCCTGAGTTCTGAACAATTTTGATGCACCAAATTTAGCCTTTTCTGTACAATTTCCTAATTTGTATCTTGTCTTGTGTCCTCTTTTGTGTCTTCTGAACTTTTAGTGTTCATCAAGAACATTTTCACATCATGATTAAACATTAATTTGAAAACCTGTCAGCTTCAACAGTTCTTGTGTTTCTTCTTTATTGCCCTCCTGCAGAATTCCCAGTGCTTTGGCTTTACACAGGTAGTCCATGTGAAGCTTTTTGAGACATTTCTGGATTTACTTTAGTTTTGTTTGTGTGCTTGAAAGAAACTGTGATTCATTTCTTTGCTATAAATAACACAATTTAGGATGGAAGCTTGGGGCCATAAATAAATGGACCTTGGGCCGCAATTGGCCCCCGGGCCGTACTTTGGACATGCCTGGTGTAAGTTAACTTGTCTGGCTCTGTTTACAACATAAAGACAACAAAGACTCAACTTTGATGTACTCATTTATGTATCAGAATTAACAAGTACATACATATACATTTTTTCTTCATTTGATAGCTAAAAAACATACAATACATTTTTATACAAACCAGCAAAACTTCTTTTTAAATAACCAGAGCAGAATCTTGTACAGTAAAATTGCTGCTGCTGCTAAAACCACTCACACTGCTGCTGAAACAGCAAAATAAATCTTACTACCTGAGACACACACACACACACACACACACACACACACACACACACACACACACACACACACACACACACATACATACATAAACAACCTTTTTATTAACTTCCACACATTCATTTAATTTACGTTAATAATATTCCCTTTGACTTTTATTTTTGCTTATATCATTATCTCATAATATTTATTGTCCATCACTTCAACAATTTCTTCAGCCATGAGTCACAGTAAACAAAAATGGACAACAAGTGAAGTAAACTGCTGTGTGCCTGTAAGAAACCTCTTATCATGAGTTTTTGACCTGACTGATTTTGTCTTGATTTTCACTTTATCTTTGGTGATCATTTTAAAACAGCAGTCTGTCCCTGCTGAAAAAGAAAGACTTTAAAAGACCAAGATCTATCACCTATTTGTGTTACTGTACCAAGGTGTCAGTGAATGCATCACGGGATGCTCTGCAGACCCTCTCCCAGTGATGGAGTGTCGTCATCTGGTGGTCACAGACATTAAAACAACCATTCTGACAAAAAGAAAAACATCTCATTTATAAAATACATCATGGTAAAGTGAGAGGGTTTTGTCCTTTTGCTTTCTCTTTTGTTTTTTGGGGGATTTTTAAAGGTGAGTTGTGCAAATGATCTCAGGTGCAGTGGTCATCTCTTTTGATGATTTCCCATCATCTTTTTCAGGAGGTGTTGAGGACCATGGCCACTCCAACCTGGGAGTCAGATAAGTAGAGATGCATTCAGTAATCAGGCTGGATTTACACACTATTCACCTTATTCTCAAGCTAATGCTGTTTTTTCTTTTGTTTTCTTTGTTTTTCTTTGTAAACAGAAGTGACCATATTTGGGTGGCAGGCAGGATATGCACTGCTACACCTCTATACCCCTGCTTTATCATGTAGTTCTCCGCAAGCGGTACCACAATTTTCCCAATGAACACAGTCGTAAATCTGAGCTCCAAACTAGCGATTCAGATGTTACACTTCTTTTAAAACATTGATGTAACAAATCAAGTGAGAAGTGTGACCTTTAAAGAGTTTAACTACTGTTTTGCAACCAATGGAGTCGCCCCCTGCTGGCCATTAGAAAGAATGCACATTTAAGGTACATCAGTTCTAGCGTTACTTTTGATGCAAAGAGGCTAAATCAAATATATGAATGCAGTCTGTTGTGCAAACTTACCGCTGTGTGGCCGCCATCTGTTGGATGGTGTCAGGCAGCGGCTGCATGAAGGTCTCAGGCAGGAAGAAGCAGAGCAGAACACTGAGCAGTGACAGAGACCCGACAACGATCCACGGCAGGAACTGATAGAAGAAAGCTGGAGACAGAACCAGACCAGATCAGTGAGTACAGATAGATTTACTAAGACATCTTTTGTATGAATTTACTTATTGTTTCTGAAATTCTAATAAAGTTTGGTCAAAAATCTCCCAATCAGGCTAGTTTGAGAATTTTACATATTAGCATTGGGCCAACACCTTAATTTTGCTATCTCCAGAAATGTCTGCCTGATTAGGCAACATCTGTATCACAATAGAAACCATTTTAAACCTGGAAATTCTTACTTTTTTGAAGAATTAAAGCCTGATTTTTATCTCCACCTCTTTCATATAGCATAAAAATATTTTTGAATATAACTCAGTTGCAGCCAACTCCAATTTAAAAGCATTGGTAAACCATAAAGGTAAAACTAAGACCCTAGTATGTCAAGGGCAAAAATAAAGGTTGCTTTTCAGTGTATGGCAAAAAAATATATAAGTGATGTGATTGTAGGAGAAAGAGTTCCAATCAGTCAAATACACATTGTCCTTCAAATTTCTTTCTGAATGTTTCTCCAGCATATGAATAATGAGTCAGATAGATTTACTAAGACAGCACAAAATTTCACTTGAATCTTATACAATGTTTCAGTATGATATAAAAAGAAAAGGTCTCACCTAGATCCAGCAGGTACGGAGAAACAGCAGACCCCACTCTGGAGAACATGGCACAGGACGACATGGCTGTGTTCCTGATGACTGTGGGAAACAGCTCACCAGTAAAGATGTACAACACCCCGGTGCCGGCAAGAATACCAAATTTACCCAGCAGCACAAGAGTCAAGGTGACAGCTGGATAACCTGCAAAGAGGAGGGTTGTAAGATAGTGTTCTGGGCTAAGGAAGCAATTTAAATCCCACTTTCGATCATTAATTGACCAGATTTCGTCATTATGATCCTTTGAATACTGTTTATTATGCAACACTTATAGATTTTCAAGGACAGGTGCTCTGTGTGTAACATGACCGCCCTCTGCTGGGGCCTCTTTATATATTGTCATGCCACCTGTGTTGCCTTCTCGCCCAGGTAGTTATTGCAAATAAGAATTGGTTCTCAATTAACTCACCTGGTTAAATAAATAAATAAATAAAAGACATACAGCAGCTGAGGACTTCAGCTACTTTCATTTGGTCTGACTTACTGTGTAGAGTGATCTGAATGAGGAGCAGAGCCAGCGCCCCTATCAGAGTGAAGCCTACATAGCACCAGCGGCGAGGTAGACTTCGAGCTGCCAAACAGCTAGCGAGGTACGCAGGAAGCTCAACAAACGACAACAGGAAGAAGTTCAGGAAGGGGTTTCCATTGAGAGTAGACAAGTTAAATGTGAGTCCAAAGTAGCTCACACTCAAAGAAAACCTGCAAATGACAAGAGAACACATGAATCTTATGGAAATTGACTCATATGGGGTTTTCTTTTTGCTCTATCCAAGTTGGAAAAAGTGTTCCAGCTCACCAGATGAGCCACAGCTTCAGTGTGATACTTCTAATGTTTGTGGTCCTGAGCAGGTCCAGGAAGCTCAGGGACTCAACCTTCTGGCTTTCTGCTTTTTCAACCTGTGGAGAGAGAGAGACATTTCAGTACTGTTGCTACTGTCTTTTAGTGTTAGGACAGGGTTTGTATTTTTCTTTACCTTCGCTGAGAGGAAGATAACCTGAGGAGCTTCTACTCGGTTTTCCAGCGCTGCCAACCGCAGCAGGACTTCTGCTTCCTGAAAACGGCCACAAGACACCAACCAGCGAGGAGACTCTGGGATCAACCTGGTGGACAGACATGTACAAGAATATATCATTTGAAGGATTAGAGGTCTTTGTAGGACAACCTTGTCCAATAAGAGCTACAACATTTCAATTCACCATATTCATACAGCGGCTAGTTTCCTCTGAGGTCACAGTGAGGATGGGAGGCTGTTATTTGAGGTTTTAAGTCATAAGAAAGAAGGTAACCTGGCAATCATTATCATCTCACTGCTAACTGCTGAATGGGAAATCCAGAGGAACATCTATCTGTACTACAAAATACACCTCTGTGTTTGATAACTCATTAGCTACCTTTGGATGACATAACAACAGCTAAAAATATATAAGCTAGTGTGTATGTTAACTAGTAATTTGCTCCAAGATAACATTATGTAAGCTAGGAATTTGAAAAGTACAGCAAACAGTCCCAAGCTTTCAACCATTTCCTTGCTAACAGTAATATTCTCTAGCTGGTGCAAACATGGAGCTAAGTTATATCTGATTCTGTCTGATCCATCCTGATGATGTGCTGTGATCCTCTTACCACCAGAAAGGCATACAAGCCAGGCCGGGCACAGTCATGATGAGGGACAGGTGCCTCCAGCTCCTGACCAGGTAGGCAGTGCCGGGCAGCAACATCATACTCAAGACGTAGAAAGCAGGTAAGCAGAGGCCTGAGAAGAGCACTCTGGATGAACCTACCAGGATCTCTGAGCCTGTGGATTAAACACAGATCTTAGAAAACATCACAGAATTACCAAGTGCCCTAATAGTTCTTCTAATATTACTGTCTCTGTTGTCATCTGCTGCACAACCCCAAATGTGGCTTCTTACACTGAAGCTGCCAAATCAGCCATGTAATTAGGTTTTGTGAGCTTTCTTCCCCAACAATACAAAACTTGTGTTTCCTCTGTTACTGTCAGTATTTTTTTGGAGGCGGTACACAGAACTGAAGGCCAAAACAAAAGATTGAATTTCAAACATGCACTCATTCATGTAGACAGTGCCTTCTCTGTCCTCACATGAGTCTCCAACCGAACAACAACACTACAGCAGACAGTGGGGGAAAGTCAGCACTCATAGCTCTTAAACTATCATGAAAAAGAGAGGCCCATACCTAGTACAAACAAAGCTATGTAGCTGGAGATCTGACCCACACCCATCATGAAAAAGAGAAAGGTGAAGATAGGCCAGGAGGGAGCGAAGGCCAAGGCACTGCTGAAGATGCTGAGCATGGCAATGGCACTGAAGAGGACAGGCTTCCTGCCAAAGCTGGAACACAAATACAGCAATGTCAGCCAGAACAGCAACATATCTGGTCCTTGACTCAAATATGAGAAGACAGACACTAAGATACTCTCTGTAACAAACATGACAGTTTACAGCAAACTGCAAAAGCTTCTTGTATTTGGATACTTGTTGCCTAGCTTAGCTCAAAGCTGACTACCAGGAAATTGTTCTGACTCTGTTAACTTCATAGCAGCTAAGAGGGGCAGCAAAGGGACGCAGTTTTAGGTGAAATGGAAGAATACCGGTCAGAGATTTGTCCAGACACGATGCATCCACTCAGTCCTCCAAGGAAGTATGCAAGGGAAGTTAAACGCTGTTTCCATTGGTCGTTACACACCAGGTTAAACTGGAAGACAAAGACATAAAAATATATATATTTAAGAATGGAATGTGTTAAAAATTTGAATGCAATCTGAAATATTACAAAATGTTCATTAATAGCATAAATCAAAAAACCAAAAGGCCATTTCCCCATGTGGGGTACCCCTGGGTGCACTACTTTGATGTGATCTGTGCCTTTTCATCAATTCCTTCCTGATTCTGTTTACCCTGTGTCTCTGCACATCCTGTTCTACAACCCATGCATCTTCCTTTGACCCTGTCCACATAATCCAGCTCTTGCAAGCCTGGTTTATAGCTAATTCCAGCTTTAAAAGACCTGGGTCTTGTCCCAACAAAGTCATGAAGGGTCCAGCCACTCAAAGCCTGGTCTATAAGAGACCAGAACTATCAGTCCTCAAGGGCTTCATAGGTGCTCTGTAAAGCCTTTAATTAGGGACTAGTTGCATCTTTGGAGTTCACAGTGCATGCCTGCCTGTGCACTGAGGAGCGTCCAGGATGGACTGAAACATTTGCATTTTTTCGTCTGTTCAATCTCACTTTGTTCAATAAGTATTTTTAGAACTAGGGCTCCTGTCTGTTGACCATTTGGTCTCTGTGTGTGAGTCCTTCTTTTGCTGCTCTTTGTTTTTGTTCTTGACCAACGAACCAGAGAGGAAATGTAAATGTAGGACAACTTTTAAGGTGCAGCTCAATACCTGTGCAGTTAAGATATGTAAGCCCCAAAAAAATCGTAATAAGTTTCTTGAACCCTCCTGTTATGTTGCAGGTCAAATTGACCCTTTGGCAATATATGCCTTCCAAACCTGCTAAATGCAGCATAAACATCTGGGCAGCATGTGACAGAAGAGGAGTTGTGTTAATTTATCAACATCACTTCATTAAAAAAAGTAAATTCAAAATGTAAAATAGAATAAACTTAAATCTGTGTCATGTAAAACTATTGTATTTATATTTAGGGCTTTCCAATGTACATTAAAAAAAGTTTTAACATTAATTTTAATGTAAAATGAGTGAGTTCTCCTCATTGAACCATTATCTGTGAGAATTAAAGAACACCAATGGACCAAATCTTGATTTAAATGGTTAGTAAAGGAGTTAAATTTATTTATTTTATTGGGATTTTTTGGGGTTCTGACACTTTTGGATAATTGAATATGCCCCGGGTCAAATTGACCCAGGAACATTATTGTTGTTCCAGAGAAACAAACATAACAGGAGGGTTAAATATCAAATAACTTATTAAGAAAACTTTGCTGGCTGCATTGGCTGACATTTTTTACTCATTGCAAGACATTCAGGCCTTTTCTCTGCAGTGTAGTATTCTTGGATTTCTTTGGGATTATTTGGGCGTTTTAAATCCATTCATTCAGTCAAATTTGGGAAGCTGTTGCAGCAGAAGTTTGAGCATTACACCTTAAAGATGGATGACATAAGAAGGTAACCCAACCTGGTCAGTTCCAGCTTCTTATGTCAGCATCCTGCAGTCAATGATTGGTGCCACAAAGAGGTTTCAACCTCTCAATGTTTGACAGACTGGAGCTGTTCTGACCAGATTTGTGACTAAACAGTAACATACAGTAAATCAGAGGAGGGGGCCTCACTAATGGAAACCATTAATGTTAAATTAAAATAACTGTATTAAAGCAGTGAGTGATGAGCACCTCAGTGACCACAGTGGACTCGTAGTACTCAGAGCTGTAGGTCCACCCATCTTTACAGCTCTCCTGCTTCAGGCCGGACACGAGAACCTCTGGACCTGATCCAGACATGTTGTAGGCTGGACCCAGGTTGGGCGTTGTTCCCAGTGCAGACAGATTCTGCACCTGGTCCAGCTCATACCGGCTGCAACTGCTCCGCTCCAGCTGCCCGGCCTCCATCTGAGCAGGAAACAATGTTACTAACAGTGATGTAACAACAGAGCAGGGAGGTGGACTGCATCCGACAAGGCCACTGCAGTTTAAACTAGACCAGATCCAACCTGTATGAGGAGCAGGTCTGAAGCTAAATCATTAGCTGATGGCATTTTCAAGTTCTTTGAATCATCCTTACTTTGCTTTGCTCAGAGAGAGACAGCTGCTGTTATGTACATATATATTCTCTCTTAAATAAAATATAACCAATTAGCAGATTGAACCTTGAAGTGATTTACAATGTTTTTTATTTAGCAGTTTCATTTGAAATAAAAATGTACCTGAAGAGGATAAAAACAATATCACAAAGTCAACTGTTACAATGAACTTGATGATTAAATTTGAGACTGGTTCTGACCTGCACTGGGATGATGGCCTGGGTCCAGTCCTGGCTCAGATTGCTGTGGATGGGGATGTGGCAGTGATGTGGGGGGCTTGCCAGCAGGAACATGACGCACAGGATGTTGTATCCACTGGGGATGGAGGTGAGACAGAGCAGGAAGAAGACCCTCCTCTGGAACGAGCCCCACTTCCCCAAAAATGAAACTGACTCCTCATAATTCCCCATTGTCCTGGTCTCTGTTGTTTTCTGTTTGGACTCTTTTATTTTTTTTACACCTTCAGTAACAAATTCAATTTACGTAGTGCTGTTGCTGACTCACCTGCTACAATAAGGCTACCTATAAAAGCACATATCAACGCTTCATACACTCAAAGAACTACATTAAGACTGCTTCAAGCGCTGTAACGACTGTGTGGGAAGTATCATAAAAATGAATTATAGTGTCTGGTTCTATAAAAAAGTCCTCCCAGCTACACATACTACGATAAGCACTGTCAGAGAAAAACTCTTAATAAGTGTAGAAATAATCGTATTAATCCTGTAGCAGCAGCGTTGGTGTCTCTGTGCAGGAAATCTCTGAGGCTTCACACCTCTTTTATCCCAGAAAAGACAGGGAACTCCACCTCTCCTCCTCCTCCCTCTCTCATCCTCCCTTTCTCATCATTCTGCAACACGGTGTCACAACTCCTCATGCTGGGAAAAAAATACTTACAATCAGAGACAGAGAGGGAAAGAGTAGAGTGGAAGAAATAATGTGTCCATTTCATGTGGTAATATTTATTTTGGGTTGCATGCTGCAAAGACTGAAGGACAATAGAGTTAAAGTCATGATGGTAATGTCACGATGCACTGCTCTTTAACTTTGGCCATTTAATGTTGACATGAACATATATTCTAAATACTGCAAAAAAGTGCTATATTTTCATAATGTAAATAAAATGACCATAAAAATAACCTAATCCTCACATTGATTCACTTAATAACTCTCCTTAATAAAATACCACAGTAGTAAACATAAAGGTCAGAATTATGAATCAATTTGACATTTTTTTGTGGAGTGCCAACAAAGTTACCTCAGGACTCTTAATATGAAGCAGGTTAAGACAATGCTCTTCAAAACACTGCTTAGAAATGTCCTTCATTCATTAATATATCACTAAATATAAAGGTGTCTGTTTTAATCTTGTGTGCATGAGATAATCAGCACTTTGTGAAGCGGTTGTGTTTACTCTCTCTTGTCACGTCACGAGGACAGAAGCATATTACGTCTCTCTCACAGCCACCTTTGTAGGGATAAGCTCGAACACCGAAAGCAACTATTTAGCTAACTTTGGCATAATGTTGTGTTTGGTGGAATCATGATTTACAAGTCCATGATGAGCTGGAACACGAGGGCACTTACACTGTAAATGTCTCGTCACCTTTTAACCGGCCTGATCATTTATTGTCACAGAGCGGGTGATGCAGAGTTTGCAGTAAATGATCAAACCTGTAAAAAGCTTACAGTCCAGTTCAGTCCTGTTCTCTCTTAGTCTGGCTCATGACCTCAGCGGTTACAGTTTGTTCTGGTAATGCAGACTCATTGTTTTTTTTCATGCTACATTATCCTGAAAATCTAAATATGAAGACTACTATCAGTAAAATCAGGGGTGTACTATGAGGGAGACAAGGGAGGTTGATCGCCCCCCCCCCAGTGCCCTTATGTCAAACAAATGCTGTCCTCTGAGATGCCTGTAGTAGATAAAAATGAACTCTCTGGTGCCCTTGCAGTGGAAATCATGTGCCCTCAAAGGTTTCCCTTTCAACATTGAAAGTAAACAAAGTGCCCTCTGGTTGCCCTTCCAGTGGATAAAATGTAAACAAAGTACTCTGGATGCCCCCAAAGGATAAAATGTAAACAAATTGCCCTCTGGATGCCCTTCCAGATGATGAAATGTAAACAAAGTGCCCTCTGGATGCCCTTCCAGTGGATGAAATGTAAAGAAATTGCCCTCTGGATGCCCTTCCAGATGATGAAATGTAAACAAAGTGCCCTCTGGATGCTCTTCCAATGGATATAATATAAATATCGGGCCATCTGGATGCCCTCTCAGTTGATATAATGTAAACGAAGTGCCCTCTGGATGCCCTTCCAGTGGATGAAATGTAAACAAAGTGCCCTTTGGATGCCCTTCCAGTGGATAAAATGTAAACAAAGTGCCCTTTGGATGCCCTTCCAGTGGATAAAATGTAAACAAAGTACTCTCTGGATGCTCTTCCAGTGGACACAATGTAAACAAAGTGCCCTCTGGATGCCCCCAAAGGATAAAATGTAAACAAATTGCCCTCTGGATGCCCTTCCAGATGATGAAATGTAAACAAAGTGCCCTCTGGATGCTCTTCCAATGGATATAATATAAATATCGGGCCATCTGGATGCCCTCTCAGTTGATATAATGTAAACGAAGTGCCCTCTGGATGCCCTTCCAGTGGCTGAAATGTGAACAAAGTGCCCTTTGGATGCCCTTCCAGTGGATAAAATGTAAACAAAGTGCCCTTTGGATGCCCTTCCAGTGGATAAAATGTAAACAAAGTACTCTCTGGATGCTCTTCCAGTGGACACAATGTAAACAAAGTGCCCTCTGGATGCCCCCAAAGGATAAAATGTAAACAAAGTGCCCTCTGGATGCCCCCAAAGGATAAAATGTAAACAAAGTGCCCTCTGGATGCCCCCAAAGGATAAAATGTAAACAAAGTGCCCTCTGGATGCTCTTCCAATGGATATAATATAAATATCGGGCCATCTGGATGCACTCTCAGTTGATATAATGTAAACGAAGTGCCCTCTGGATGCCCCCCTAATGGATAACAGGTAACCAAAGTTCCCTCTAGATGCTTTTCCAGTGAATACAATGTAAACAAAGTGCCCTCTGGATGGTCCTCCAGGTGAAAAATGTAAAAACAGTGCCCTCTGGATGCTGTTCCAGTGGATAAAATGTAACTAAAGTGCCCTCTCGATGCCCTCTTAGTTGATAAAATGTAAGCAAAGTGACCTCTGAATGCCCCCTAATAGATAACAGGTAACCAAAGTTCCCTCTAAATGCTTTTCCAGTGGATAAAATGTAAATAAAGTGCCCTCTGGATGCTTTTCCAATGGCAAAAATATGTAAACAATGTTCACTCTGGATGGTCCTCCAGGTGAAAAATGAATGAATGAATGAATAAAATGTGAACAAACTGCCCTTTTATTCATTTGACCCTTTTATATACTGTATGTTTCTTTGTTATGCAAGCTTTGTGACTTAAGTTTAATTTCCTTCTTAGTCTTTTTAAATGCATGTGTCAAAACTGTAAATCAATCAACAGGATTCTATCATATGATTGTGTTTGTGTGTTACATTATAGCACTCCGTTTTAAAATGACCATGTGAAAAATGACAGATTAAGTTTAATGAGAAGGTCAAAACAGAGAGAAAACTAAAGAGCTCACAGAATGATCTTCAAAATGCTGCAAGAGGCAGATCTTTGTTGATAACCACTTTTGAATGTTGCCCTGTGACCTGCTCTTTCAGTTAGAAGTCTGATGTCTGAAATTAACAAACATAAAGGACTATGAAGATCTTTTATGGCTGCTGTAACAGGCACAGATTATTTCTTGTTGGTTCTTATTAGAAACACAGTGCGCAAAATTTGATTTACAAGAAGAAGAAAGATGATGAGAGGGGCTGTTTCCCAAAAGAGCTGTGTTATCCTTTCAAGGTCGAATGTGCAGCATGTTGTCTCTGAGTTGCTACACATAAAAAAAGACAGAAAAGGCTACAATGCTGTCCATAAATAGGTCAGGGAGTGAGCTCACCCTGTTGAGGAGTAAAATGTCAGAGGGTTTAGTCTTGTAACTGGTTACATGGCCAAAGAAGCTGTCATCACAATTTTAAAGTAACTGTTTTTGATGTGTTCCTCAAGTCAACAGGTGCTGATGTGAGTACAGTGTCCTCTAGTGGAGGAGTTGTGAAGTTGTTCAGGTACCATAGGAATCTGTAGAGTTATATGAGAGTTGACAAGGGCTCGTTAGTGTTTTAATGTTGCATTCAAGGTCTCAATTTGCTATGCTTAGGGATGTTCCCCAGTGTTCATTAGAGTGAAGTAGGTTGTATAGGGTAAGTGGGAAGTGGTGACTCCTCCAAGAACGTTTGTCAGCTTTGCAGAACCTTAACGGTTATGTTATATCAGCTCTCAAGACATCCTCCTATTAGATAAGATAAAAAAGGATTCATACATCCAAAAGTCATCCATATTAAATGCATTCTTGTGGATGATTCAAATCAAACAGAGAAACCTAGGGGTCATATAAAGGTCAAATATTATCAGATATGTAATCAGATATCATATATCAAAAAAAGGTGCATGACTGGTTTGTGACGTTCAGCAGTTTTTTTATTGATAACAATTAAAACAAAGTTACAGAAATGAAATAATAAGGTCAGAAATGTTACATTATCTCAACCTGGCAAGTTTGCATTTGCATATTTGCATCATCATCATCAACGTCATCATCATCATCATCATCATCAACGTCACCATAAAAAGGCTCAGAGAATAAATACTGTACATAAAGAAGTGTCACTCTTTGCTGCTGTTCTGAGCTGAAACCTAAAAAGAAAATGCCCTTTGTTTTTTAAAACCTGAACTGTTTCTCGTTTCACACACATGGTGACAATTCATATACGCAGCTCACCTTCACCGGTCTTTTCTACAGATCATATCTGAAATGTTTGGATTGATCTGATTGAATCTGAACTTTCTTTCTTTCTTTCTTTCTTTCTTTCTTTCTTTCTTTCTTTCTGTAGAGACTGTAATCTGAATCCTGTGTGTGATCACAGTTCAGTTTTTAAAATCAGAATTTAGTTTGCAAATATCCTCTGTGAAAAGAAACAAAACAAATACATTGGTCATTTTTTGTTAAAGCTTGATTTAAGGTTTAAAACTTTGAATATGAAATGCTTGAGCAAGCTTCACAGCTGTTAAAAAGTTTGGTTGAACTGCTCCTTTAATCTCATAATTTCCCTGTTTGGATGTCCTCTTTAGTTGATGGAAAATGAGCTTTTATTTTGAAAGAGAAGTGATCCAATCAGATTTTAGAGGTTCATTTAAAAACAGGGACAACACACACATGCGCACAATCTCAGTTTTCAACAAAAACATTACGACAGTTTCAACAAAAACACAAGTTAACGTCATTTCAACTAGAAACAATTCTTCAGTTTAACATCCATGTGCGTTTTTTTTTTTTTTCCAGTATTGGGACTCAGCCCCAGTATGAAGACTTCGGACTTGCATGGAGACTCTCAGGCCTCAGTATTGCTGATAAGGAAGCAGAGTGTAAAGCGAAGCAGCAGCTGATCTGTACATTATTGCATCAAGTTGACATCAAAAGACAAAAGAGGAAGTTCAGTTGAACGGCTCAGAGCTCTGACAAGCTGCTGACAAACAGCTTGAAACATCATCAACGCGGATTTGACACTTTGTCTTCTCTTTTAAACATGTTGATGACACAGATAGAGTTACTGCACCGTGACCAAATACTGCATAGATAACACACATACACACACACACACACACACACCCATAAATCTGTTTGTTCATTATTGGAAGACTGAGATGCTTCAAGTTATCCAGGAGGAGGCAGGAAGACCGACGAGACAATACTGACCATTTGAAACCATGGAAATAACGACCAGA
The DNA here is from genome assembly GCF_009762535.1 of Notolabrus celidotus. Lineage (NCBI taxonomy): Eukaryota > Metazoa > Chordata > Actinopteri > Labriformes > Labridae > Notolabrus > Notolabrus celidotus. Next base: position 28,972,444 of record NC_048281.1, on the reverse strand, counting down.
GACACAATCACTGCATTATTAAGTATGGATGAAGCAGAGCTAACTCTGTTAACTTCTGTTAATGATCCAGGTTTTCTGATCCAGTGTTGGAGCTAGAAGTTCTGGTTAAAAACAGTGTGATCAAAACAAAAGAGAAAATGTATCCGTATCATTAAAAGACAAGTTTGCTTATCATCAGGTATCAATAATCCACCGCTTACTCCTACATGTTCGTTTTAAAGGTTATAGCTGGCATGCTAGTCCAGAAGAATTGTGAATCAACACTCTTCTCTCTGTATCAGTAAGGGTTAATGTATAGTGAGCGGTTTGTTATAGCAGATAAGTGTAACATAAATAATGTAACATGGACATGTCTGTATCCCTGCTTTACTTCTAGAGCAGGGGTGTCAAACATATGGCCCGCAGGCCAAAACTGGCCCACCAGAGGTTCCAATCCGGCCTGTGTATGTCTTCCCAAAATGAAAAAATGACAGAGAAGACATTTTTTTGATTTTTCAATAAAAGTAACTGCTATATCAAATTTGTTCTCTGGGGGTCGCATACAATGATGGAGCGCACCTGAACAATGCAGGTGAGTGGGAAACCTGTGTGCTTGGTGTGTTGGCAGCAGGCTTCAGGGCTTAAAGAATATAATATTTTGGCCCTACTATGAGACTCATCATGGTGAAAAATACAACAGCTGTTTTAGTAAAAAATATAGTTCATGAAATTTGAACATTTTCAGAATATACTTGTACTTTTTGCACTAAAACAAAGGGAACATTTTTGAGTTGCCCTTCTTTATAGGTTATTATGTTGTGATTTTACTGGTCTGGCTCACTTCAGATCAAATTGGGCTCTATGTGGACCCTGAACTGATATTAGTTTGACACCCCTGTTCTAGAGTATACACAACTGTACGTTCAGTTCTTCTTGTTCTTTCCTGTTTTGTTTTATGAATCTTGATTGAAAAAGCAGACTGTTTCATGTCTGAACTAGTCAAACTATCATTCTATACCTCTGCACTTATATTTCTTGTTCATGTTATTGTTGTAAATCCAGAGGTTTTGATTTTTCAAGATACATTTCGGTATAAATGTAAAGCTTTCATGACTTTAAAACACTCATTACGTCCTCCATGTGCTCTCTGGATTTGCTCCTATCTCCATGTAAGGGTCGACTGAGATATCAGAGAGTGAGAATTTAAATTTAAGTTATAAATTAAATCAAAAGGAAGGGAAAAAGGAACTCAAACGTCTGATGAGCATTAAGGAGTACTCTGTATTCCTGCAAGACTCACTCTGATTCATGTCCTGCTCTCCATCTGCTCACAGAGCTGAGGGAAGAAGTGACTCCCTGGTGAACCTCCATTCAGCTGTTTTTATTATTATCATTATTAATATTGCTCATAGCCGATAAGAAAATAAATATAAGTGGGGAAAACTTCCAGTTGTTACACTCCCTCTGTGACTCTCTGGGTGTTTTCTATGGTTTCTCCTGGTTCTGTGACCCCCCCCCTTTTCCCAACCTTCAAACAACCACCTGGTATAAGTACCGTGTTCTTCCTGAAGGGGGCACTAGTGGAGAGCTTATTGAGCCCAATCGGAGATATCAGTCTCTGGATTAATGTGAGGGATAGATGAATCAAATGGTTGTTTGAGAGTCGAGAAAAAGATGTGGGTGTTATATTTACAACATCCAAAGTAAAACCAATTATTAGAGCACAGAAAAAGCAACCAGACGATTGATGTTCTTCTCTTTTGCGCAGTGAAAGCTTTTTCTCAGGAAGACGTTCCTTTGCTGTTGCAGGTTGTGAAAAGTTCCAGTGATGCGTTCAAGTCTTTGAAAGTTCCTCCGACTCTCGTGATTAAAGTTTCAGGTACAGTAAAAGTTTCGTCCGACTCTTCAAACTCCAGGAAGTTTTGTTCAGATTCAGCAGTAGGGTTGACAGAAACAAAAAAAAACAGCAGGCTGATTGTCCACACCAGGCAACAACAATCAGGACGAGAGGGTTTTTTATTTTTTACTGTAAAACCAGCAAGTAGCCCGGTCCAGGGTGCAGGTCAGTTCTGTTGCACACTGGCGGTGGAGATGGCAACAACAGAAAGAGGCAGAGATGAAGACATCAGACGACAGGAGGCAGAGTTCGTCAACGGGAGTTCAAACTGGGGTTCCAAACATACAGCAAGTTAGCTCAACCTCAACATGATGATGTGACACAGCTGAGCTTTATTAATCTGGGGTTTCTGCTGAGTTCAATCTAAAGAAACAGAGTTAAAAACTGAGATTCACCTGGATGTTATGTTGCAGGAGAATTACAAATATATCATCTATAATATTTATCCCACATGGCAGGGCTGTAGGACACATAGGTGATGTCCCCTGTGATACTTCTGAATACTACTGTCACCTCTTTACTTAAAGCTACTGTAAGGAACTTTTAGGTTGCATTGATTTTGGCGCCCCCCTGTAGTCACAGCAGATGGATTTTTCTCTTTTCTGATCTTGTGCATGTTTAGAGTTTTCTGTCTGAAATCTGATCTGATGGTCTTTTTCTAAACAGTCAGACTTTCTCTCACTGTGAATCTTTGCCAGAGGAAATGTAAACAAAGGATGTTTTGACAGCGTGCTGTAATTGCCTTGACTGACGCCTACCCTCTGGCAGTATTTACTTGCACTAGACATAATTAAATTGGGAAAAATGAATCTTGCTGCTGATGATCTCTTTTGCTTTTGTTGGTAGTACGGAGGCATCCGTTTTTAATTTAAGTCTGTTTCATTACCAGATAAATCGTCCTCAGAGGAGCTTTCATTGATTTTTTTAAAGCACATTCTATCTTCTTTTGTGATAACGACATTAGTCCCTGATTTTGTACACTACTTTCCCCCATTCAAGAAAGATTGTATATTTAAGAGACATTTTTAAGGCTTGGGGACAAACACATTCAAGTGTATTTATGGGGTTTGTTGACAATAAGAAAATATACAGTACCACATTTCTTCACATTTCTGCAGGTTCTTTTTTTGCCTGAAATGCTGTATGTTTGGAAAGAACTGAACATGTGTGCAGAGACATCTAAAGGGGACACCTGCGGCATCACGGTCCAGAGCTGACATGACATGAGGACGGCTGCAGTCGACATCAGGTTTTTGCTGGTTAGTTCCTCCAGCAGGAGGAAGAAGAGGAGAGGAGCCTCAAGGGAGAGAACAAAGGACCGGACCAAACCGGACTTGAATCAGGTTCCGCCTCACCCGTCTTTGTGTTTCGTCTTAGCAGAAGCTGCATCTCTAGCCTGGACTCCAAGTATCTTTGTTGACTTTATTTGTGAGTACTTCAAGCAAGGAGGAGGTTCAGGTCACGTTGAGATTTCATGTTGATTTCGGGTCCGTGCGAGTCTTGGTTCAGTTTTCTCTCAGCTTTGCGTTCCGTAGATTCAGGCTGCCACTGGAAGGTTAGTTCAGTCCTTTTTGCAAAAAGGTCCAGGAAAAATAAGTACTCTCAGTGTTCTTGTGTACAAATTGAACATTGCACCTTGTTCTCTTCCACTTGATAGCTTAAGTTGAGCTGTCTCTGAAACATAAAATCTGCTAATAGTAACAAAACACTGCACGCTGATGTTTTTCCCCAGGACCATTTATTGCTTTGGGGAGATCCTTATATTTTTCCAGGACTGCTCCTACAGCAGATATCCATGATTGCATTGAACAAGTCCCAGTTTTTCCAGGATATGTAGAAACCTTTAATCCTCTGTTCAGTTTCAGGTCAGGTGGTTTCTTCAGAATCAGACTTCTGTTTGGATAAAATCACAAGTTGCTGTCCGATCAGCTGTGAATGTTCCTGTGAATAAGACGTCTGGTTCAGAAAGGACAGGGACGAGGTGCTGTCCTCCCCTGTTTTCCTTTTGAAGCCTCAGGCAGGTGAGAGGGTTGCCGGTTTGAATCCCTGCAGCCGTGATGGCAGGGCTCGTATCCCTGCTGCCCCTGTAGCTCCAACAAAGTGGAGGTCAGAGGTCGAGAGTCCCCACCTCTGACGACTTCATCAGTACGGTGTGAAGAGGATCGAACCTTGGCTCGCTCTGATTGGTCCAGGAGCCGGACGAAGGAAGGAGGCAGTGAAGAGGGACGAAGAGGCCGGAGGGCGAGGATGCAGAGAGATGGCAGTGGTGAGGGGAGAGGAGGTGGCAGTGAGGAGAGGGGAAGAGGAGAGGGTGGAGGAAAGAGAGGTAGGAGGGAGAGAAATGGTGCTGGTGAGTGGGAGGGAGGAGGGGGGAGGAGCAAAAGGAGTGGTGAGGAAGGAAGGAGAGAGGGTGGGCTTCACTAACTCCTTCTGAGGGGAAGGGGGAAGTACAGAAGGAGAGGAGATAACAGAGAAAAAAGAGGGGAGAGGGAGGTGAAATCAAGGAGAGGAGGGGAAAAACGCAAGGAGAGAAATGAGGGAAAGAAGGATAAGAGAAGGGACAAGTGGAGGAGCCAAGGAGGGAAGAGAAGGAAAATAAAAAGTTGAGAGGAGATAAGAAAAGGAAACAAGTATGGGAGAGGATGGAGGGGAAGGATGGAGGAGACAAGCAAGGAGAGAGGAAAGGGAGGGTTGAAGGGAAGAAAAGAGGAGGTATCAAGGATAGGAGAGGAGGAATGATACAAACAAGGAAACAAGGGGAAGGATACAAGGAAATTAAAAAGTAAAATGAGGAGAGTACAAATGAGGAGAGGGAAGGGTAGACAAGAGTAGGAAAGGAATGAAAGAGATCAGATTAGACATGTAGAGTAAACAAGGATGAAAAGAAAGGGTAACAGGAAGAGAGGAGGACCCATGGAGGAGAGGAAATAGGAAAGGAGAGTGATAAGGAGGTGAGAAAGCAGCATTAGAAGAAACATTGCAAGAAAATGTCAAAAACCAAAAAATAGTGAATGATTACATCGATTCCTTCAGCTGCGAAAAAAATACAATCAACAATCACTTACGGTGAGTGAGCTGCGCTGCTGTTTGTTGTAAGGGCTGTATTTGGGTTTGCTGGGTTTTCCTGCCACTCTGTCCTTGTGTCTCCTGCTGGAGATGTGCTGCAACAAGATGGACAACAAACAACCTGTTTAATGATCTCATAATAAAGTCTGTGTAAAATGTAAAATTGTATGTGTGAGTGGCTACATGCCTGTTTAACCAGACAGCCTACATACAACTCTATCTCCATTTTCTAGATAGAAATAAAACCATCACATGGTGCAACAAGATGAAATCTGTCATCTGTGCTTGTTTACATCCAGGTAGTAGAGCTTTTTAGCATTACAACAGCTGTCATTAACCAGGGCTACAGCTCCTGTTAATAAGGAGCGGCTGCTTTACAGTGTAGACCGGCATACTTCCAATTATACTGTACTGGAAGTATTAATAATTAGTTTAACCGACTTGTTGTTCTGGTGCTGACTAGTGAGGGTGTCGATGTTTAAATTTTACAACAAACGTTATCTGAAGACTCTTCACAAACAGAGCAGGTCTAGACCGTACTCTATGTTCTATTACAAAAGACCCAACATCAAGACAGGATAAGATCCAGTCCCATCTTACAGACAGGACTCAGTCTGATCTCATCTTAATCCACCATGAGCAGAGCACTTTGCAGAATTTAGGAAGTTGGCAAGGACGAACTTCCTTTAACAGGCAGAAACCTCCAGCAGGACCAGACTCATCTTAGACAGCCATCTGCCTAGACTGAGTTGGGGTTGGAAACTAAATGCACACATGCCTAGTTGCCACAAAACCCTCATAGCTGATCTTAACCTAAGTCCGCACACTGACAAGGCAAAGGCCAACCAGAGGTTTAGATCTTGGGGTGGCACCAGAGGTGGCCAATCAGCTTTAAAGTGAGGCCCATGACACCCTGGCCATACACCGCTGAAGCTACACAATGGATGAAAATAATTGAGGTTTCAGTTTAATTGTTTCTGCTCTCAGAAGTAAACACACAGTTAACAAACAGCTGCCTTAGTTAGCTTACACAAGAATTATATTACTCCCCTGTGCCTGATGTGTCCGTACCTGTTTGAGTTGGATCTCAGAGTTGACGTGGACATCACAGATCTGGCAGTGGAAAGTTTTATTCTGCAGACCGGATCCTTTGATCACAGAGCTGCTGCCATTTTTCAGCTTGGCTCCGGGTCGGGGGTACGCCTTGATCGGCCCGGCTCCACTCCGAGCCTCCAACATGGTTTTGTGCTTTGAGCCTGCAAACATTAACACAGAGAGAATGGACCAAACTTTTTACAGAGACATAAGAGTGAATACATCTATCATAATGATTTTTTCATAGCAGAATTTGCAGCTCTGAAGCCATAACTTTATCATCACATTTAATACTGCAACATTCTGCAGTTTCTAGCTGTGTTTTCTGTTTCACAGCTTCACACATGATCCAGGTGGAGCGAATATAAAAATACCTAAGTATCAATTCATACCCCATGTGAATTATGACCCAGATGTGTTTCCATACATCATATCGCACTTCCCCACCTGCATTGTGAGCCTCAAGCTGGGACAGAGAGTTGACGGCAACTTTGCACAGCGAGCAGTACAGCAACTTCTTCGCCTTCTCCTCCTCTGACTCCGCAGAGAGAGGAGCATCCTGGGAGGAGGCCTGAGAGGAAGGAGGAGCAGGGACTGACGGAGCCGCGATAACAGGAGCAGAAGCAGGGGGAGGAGGAGGAGAGGATTTGGAAGATGAAGAGGAGGAAGAGGAGGAGGAGGAAAGGCCGGGGGCAGGGAGAGCAGAGGGAGGACTGGACGGGGGAGGCTCACTGCCTGCTCTGCTGGAGGAGGGAGAGGGGGAGGAGAGTGGGGAGGAGGAGAGGAGGAGGAAGGGTTTGAGAGGAGAGGTGGGGTCTGGGAGGCTAGGTAAGAGCTCTGGAGGGAGGAAGAAGACAAGGTATGAAAATCCAGCTCACCCATCAATAAAACATCATTAGCATAATTTACAGCATACAGATCAGTGCGATAAGGGAATTAATCAACCTGTGTGCTGATTGGTGCTGATGTTAGCTGGTACAGGAGGGGCGGGGCCAGCGGGACTCGTGTTGCTACCATTGGTCTCTCCGGTGATTGACAGCTTGGCCTTTACTTTATTCTCCTGAGATTTGAGCTTCTTGGCGTGACGACTTCCTCTGTAGTGAGCTTCTGCTTGAGACTGAGACACAAGTGAGATTTTTAAATCTACTTAGTTTGCATTGGATCCCTCAGTAACATCTACAAGACGGTAAGAGCTTAGACTCAGAGGAGGATGTGAGAAAGGCTGGAACATATCCTCTTTCACCCGTGCACTGCTCCTCTGTAAATTGGGACATCGCTGGTTGCGGTGCATGTGTGAATGCAAATGACTGAATCTGCTGACCCAAATAATACCAACTCTTTTTTTCCTGCATGCTCTCTAATAATAAGTCAGTGTGAAGTCGGGGTGAGCCAACGTCTTAAACCCAGAAATTAATAGCCTGGAACATTCACCACAAACTAGTGGGCTGCTAATGATGTCCGTCACATCGAATGAAGTTTCTCTAATGTCTCAAAATTATGCAGAAAATGTCAGCAGTGCGTGTGAGAAGAGGGCTCATGTTTGGTAATGCTTTTCATACTGAAGATATTAAGTGTTCTAAATAAAACCTACATCACAGACATCTTAAATATCTGATTAACTTTATTATTATATAAGAACAGTCACTGCACCAAAACCCTAAGAATCCAGAGATACTTGTTTTTCCAGTCCTGCAAGAATCTTGATCATATCCGGATTAAAAATGGAGATTTATTGATGTGTTTCAGATCTGAGAAGAATTTCCTTTACATAAAATAGTGAGTCCAGATAAATATAAAACCAAATATGCCCCCATGTCATATCTTGAAATATATGGACTCAGTATTTGGCTGGAGTGTTACTAAATCTGTGTCATATCATCACTCTGTCATTGAAGCATAAAAATACTGATTCAACATCAGAAATGTGACGAGTGTCGCATTCAACATACAGCGTCAGTCGTATCAGTAACATTTCTTAACTCCATATTCTGATGGTATCAACGTGGTCCCATTTCAGAGCTCAGATATGCTTTACATATGATATATTATAATGCTGTGGTCGACAATCTCCAGTAGGGATTTCATCGTATATGGGTCATACTTAAAAAAAAAACCCACACCTCTGGATTCTGAGGTTTTCTCTGGAGTGAGTTTTTTTTTTTAATACACTGATGGAAATTCCTCCATTTCTTAATGATCAAAATGAACTCTCAGTCTGAATCATTATTTTAAAAACAACCAAAATGTGAGATTCAGCCAGAACATGGTGGAACCTTTTGTCCTACTTTCATTGGTTGATTATGTTCAGTTTTGTACTTCAGTGTACCCATGCTTCTTTGTCACCCTTTACGTAACTGTCCTTTAATGCCTTACCTTAAACCTCTATGTATTTGTACCTGAGTCCTGCCTCTGTTCACCCAAGATGTTTGTATAATTTTTGAATCACTAAGAGATCATTTAACCCTTAAAGACCTAGACCATTTTTGGGGGTGCCAGACTCTCCTGTATTTATTTTGTTTTTCTAACTTATTGAAGCACTCAGCATCAAGTGCCATGCATCATTTTATTCAGGTGAACCTTATCTTTCACTGTGCTGCATTAAAAGTATCAGTTTTACATTTGTTTTGTCTGATAATGGATGAAAATACTTAAGTTTTTAAAAAAAACGTCTGAAAATGTAGGCCATTTTTTACTGTGAACTAGGGATGACCACAATTAATCGATTATCGATTAATTGATTGTTAAGAAATTACTCGAAACACGCATTTTTGTTATAAATTTTCCGTCACGTGGAACAAACATCATGTGGTCTCATATTACACTCAGCTATCAGGGAGGTGTTTTAAGTTTAAAGCATGTTTGGATGTGATTCAGTTGTTAAAGGTGTTGCGCACAGCGGAGATGCTCTGCTGGCGGCTGCGGCTGCGCGTCAGGTCTCCCCGTGCGCTTTTTTAAAAGAGGATCAATACAAAACTGCTGCCAACAACGACACGGACACAAAGGTTGACAACTTTAAACAGGACATTTCCCACCTTTGGATACGAAGGCAACAGACAGGTGGGAAATTCAGGTACACTATGTTTGCAGACCAGCAACATCAGAGCCGTCTGAGCTTTTCTGCAGCTGGACTGATTATGACCCGGTTGCTCTCTCGGCTGACACCTGACCGAATACACATGTTTATTTTTCTCAATAAGAACGAGTAGACAGAAAACTGGACACTGTGATTCTGAAGTACTTTTCTGTTAGTAGTCTCAGCCTTCACTTTATAAGACTATGTCCGCGGAGAATATTTTAAAGAGCCTGATCGTTGATAATCTGCGTGTCAAACATGTACCCGTATTCAATCCTGTCAGTTATTTGCATTTTGTTACTGTAGAAAATATTATTTAGGGGGAAAACAACGTATTTGGCATTGTTTTTGACGTAAGAATAATCTTCTTTTTTTTTATTCATCAATTAATCGATAATTGATCGTTAACATTTCCAAAAATCGATCACGGAAAATACTTAAAATGTACATCCCTACTGTGAACTCAGACAAAACGTCAGGAAGATTTGTTTTGTTTTGTTAGAAAGTTGTAGTTAGGTGTTTTAGACTTCCAAATGAATTTTTGTCACTATCAAACCTTTAATAAGCAAGTTACAGCCATTTATTATAGTATTATCTTAGGCGTTTTTAGTGGAAAAAGCAGGTGTATTCTTATGCATCATTTACTGACCCGGTAGATGTGTCCAGGAAAGGCCTGAGAATAAAGAGCTATTTTTGGCCGCTGCCGGCCGTCTAGGTCTTTGAGGGTTAATTAGAAAATACAATAAATACAATCACAGGTTTCTCTTTCTCATGTTTCAGGAAAAAACGCAACATGATGTCAAGTTGTTCTCAAGTTGAACAGACTGTCTCTTCACTGTAAATGATTGTTCATGTAAGGTGTCACCACACAGTGCATCATCCCAGAATGACAGCGTGTAAGTGCACTGTAACAAGCCTCCAGGTCACCACTGTCCTCATGTGACTGTCTGAAAGCTCTGTGACTCAGCTTTTATTCACTTTATTAGACTAACTTCATGCTTTCCTCATCTCCTCCCCTTGTCTCCTCTCTTCAGCAGTCATTCTTGTTTTTGTGTTCTTTCATGAATAATTTTTAGTGCTCATACATTAGTCATGTTTGATTGGCATGACACTAAGAAGGAACCTTGTTATCTCCAGGCAGTCATTATGTGAATGAGCTGAGTGTCATTTACAGTGTTGTGTTAAAACGGAGCGGTAGGTACTACACCTGGTTAGACAAACCACTGCTTTGTGAGAAAACCTGACAGAATAATTCAATATGGAGAAACAGACCTACAAACAAACCTTGCAAATATCACAAATAATTATCTGTGTTAGGTTTCCTAACAAGAATATTCTCCTGCAGAGTTCTCCTAAAAGAAGTGGCCCAACACTGACTACACTTAGTCTAATCTCTAGAGCAGCGGTTCCCAAAGTGTGGGTCGGGACCCCTTGAGGGGTCGCAAGACACCAATGGAGGGTCGTGAGATGTCTTACAGATTTTTTTATTTTTCTAAGTAATCTAAATTTGCTTATTTTACCCATTATTGCAAAAATATAAATAAAAATTGTGGTTTCATTTTAAATAAAACACTTTAAATCAGTACATTTCATTAGTTTTCTGCCTTTCTTTGTTGCTAGATGACTCCTAAAGTTAGGGTTAGGGTTAGCTAACAGTTAATTATGTAGGTAAACTAATTTTGAAGTTGAAGTAAATGAAGTATGAAGCAACATTTAACCACTTCAAGGGACAGTAAGGGTCACAAGTCTTTGGTACCTATATTTTTGGAGTCCTGAGCTGAAAAGTTTGGGAACCCCTGCTCTAGAGGCTGGTCCAAGATGTACTATCTGTAGCTATCTGAATTAGGTGTTGTTTATAAAGTAGGTGTAATAATAATAATCATTATTTACATAGCACTTTTCAAAACAGTGTTACAAAGTGATGTATTAATTAGAAAGAAACTAAAAGACAATAAAAAGGAAATGTGAGGAAGACAGTGACTAAAAGTTTAAGGAAAGACAGTAACAGCAAAAATGATCGCCAACAAACAAAAGGAATTAAAAAAATGTTGGAGAAATAAAAACAACAAATGATAAAATATCTAAATAATCAAAAGATCAGAAATTTAAAATTTAAAAATATAACATGATATAATCCTGCCAAACATATGTGTAAGCATGTCAAGGGACATTATAGTTCCATGGTTGTGGCTGGTTAAAGTACTTTTACTTGTTTTTAAAGCTCTTAACAGCCTTGCTCCTCTATACATCACTGATCTCCTGTCATTTTATGTTCCAACTCGATCACTGAGGTCCTTGAATGCTTCCCTTTTATATGTTCCTCCTGTGACTCACACAAAGAGAGAGAGCTTTCTGTTATTACGCCCCTAAGCTATGGAACTCTCTGCCTCTGGACATTGAAACAGAGAGCTCTCTGGGTGTTTTTAAAAGTAAACTTAAGACTAACCTTTTTAATCTAGCTTTTAATTTGGAGTCATTTATTTTTAGCCCTGGACTGCATTATTATTTTATTATCTGAATCATTGCTTTAACATTTATTTATCTTATTTAATTATTTATTTATTGTACTCATCTGATTTTGTTAACGCTACCTCATTTTTAACTTTCCTGTCCACTATTAATGATTTCATTAATTTCACTGTGTTAATTTTCCTTTCATTTTTAAGTATTTCATTTATAATCATGCCTTTTATAATTTTACCATTGCTGTTGTTTTCTGTCTCTCTGTTATTCTGTGAAGCACTTTGGGCTGCATGTTTTTATGTATGAAAGGTGCTATATAAATAAAGTTGAGTTGAGTTTCTCCCTCTGTGCTTAGCTAGTCCATTTCCAATTTTTGGGCAGGAGGTACAGAGGTTAGATGCATCATTATCTACAGGAAGCCAGAGAAAAAGATGATGTACAGAAATCTCGGAATATTCCTTTAAATAAGCTTCAGACATTTTGGGGGCAGTGAGACTGCAGAGCAGAACAAGCAAATGACAGGGAGCTGATCTTAAAAGCTTTATCAAACTAAGTGGACAAGTATGACAAATCAAATCAACAATTTCAGCACACACACACACACACACAGACACACACACACACACACACACACACACTGACAAACAAACAGGAACACAAACATAGACGCTTACATCAGAGTTGAACCTCAGCTGGCAGACGTTACATGAGATGACCTGTTTCTTCTTAGGTACCAACGTGACACCAAAGGTATGGTTGATGACGGCCTTCTGCACCGGGTCCATCTGCAGGACACACATACACACACACACAGAGAGGTCAAAGGTCACCGAACCGCTGAGGTCTGACTGAACGGTGATGACAGAGTGACGCTGAGGAAGTGACAGGTCTCTTTATCGCAGTCAGTCTGTACCGCCTGCAGCTACAACATCCTGTCACTGGAACTGTCCCTCACACACCCACACACATATAAACACACACAAACACACACACTCACCGTGTTGAAGTTTGGGAAAAGTCCGACTGGCGTTGACGTCTCAACGGGAAATGACAGGAACGGTTTCATCATCACTGAAGGACCGGTGGCGCCAATCAGCCCTGGCAACGCCCCGCCTACTGTACCACACCCACTTCCTGGAGACAGAGAGACAGACACAAAGAATGATTGATTTCCAATGGGTGATGACACTTTTATAGAGTCGAGCACTCTGAAGTCCCTTGGGGAACTTCTGCGGGGGGTTGTCAGTCTGTTCTTTATCAAAACAGAAAGTTTAGTCCTTTTAAAATGTCTCAAAACCAAAGACTATAAAAACATGGACACAGTCTCAGTGATGTCACCCATCAGGTTTGTGAAGAGGGGTTCTAAAGCCCAATGATGGTGGTGGCCATACTGGAAATGCTGACTCAGCTTGACTTTGGGCAGGCTTAGAGATAAAGAGGTGGAGCTGATGCAGGCTATTAGCCTCCAGGCAAAAATCTTAAGTGCACAAACCACGCCCCTAATTATGCAAATATCAAAGGCCAAACTCTTAGCCTTAAAATCTAAGTTGTTGGGTTATGAAAGGATTCCTCTTGCACAGTAGGTATGAATAAAGAAATCATATACATATTTAATTTTGCTATAGGAAAAATTGCATTTTGGTCGGGCTGTTAATGAGAATTCCTGGGTTTTGGAGCCTTAACTGCACACTTAAGGAACTGCAATGTTTTTGCATTGGTTTAACTTTTCAACCATGGAGGTTTGCAATTGCTCAACACAAGAAGAGCAGTACCTGGAAACACAAGGATGTTGCTTTTTGGGAACTTTGTGAAGCTCATGTTGAAAATGTAGTCCAACAAAAGAAGACAATTCAACACCCTTACTCAGTGCCGCTAAAGCTGGCATGGTGTTCACCAGATGAGACAAGGAAGTGGTTTTAAGACCCTCTTGACATATGGGTGGACTCCATTTAACCCTCCTGTTATGTTCGTTTTTCTAGAACAGCAATAATGTTCCTGGGTCAATTTCACCTGGGGAATATTCAATTATCCAAAAGTGTCAGAACCCCAAAAAATCCCCAATTTAAAAAAAAAAATCTAATATTTAACTCCATTACTAACCATTTAAATCAAGATATGGTCCATTGGTGTTCTTTAATTCTCACAGATCATGGTTCAATGAGGATAACTCGCTCGTTTTTCATTAAAAAATAATGTTAAAACTTTTCTAATGTACATTAGAAAGCCCTAAAAATACAATAGTTTTACATGACATAGATTTTTGTTTATTCTATTTTCCATTTTGAATTATTTCATGAAGTGATGTTGATATATGAACACGACACCTCTTCTGTTAGATGCTGCAAAGATTTTTATGCTGAGTTTAGCTGGTTTGGAAGACATGTATTGTTTAAAATAGACTTCAAAAAGGGTCAATTTGACCCGCAACATAACAGGAGGGATAAAAAAAAATCTAACACCTGATGAAAACCACTGCATTTAAGACTTTTGATGATTTAACATTCAGCTGCAAATACTCCATGCTTGACATTAAATGAGCAAGCTTGTCTTCTTGTATTGCTTCTGCACCTCCGTCATGTGCATGCAACCTCCGTCATGAAACTTAAGTCCCCCCCAAAAAAACCTAACTCATTCAGATAATCTCATAGAGAGCCAAAACACTGCCCTGCTTTCAAGGTAGCTTCAGAGGTCCACTTTTCATTTGTGAGCTGTTTGTTGAGAAAGATGCTGGAGCCTTCAGTTGGTATTAAAAACACTTTGCTCAGGGCAAAACTTGTGTTTAAATATAACCTTTCCACAGACTGCACCACTCTGCTCCAGTCCTCCTCTCTGTAGCCTCCTGCTCAGGCTATGAACATTTAGCGTTCAATTTAAGAAGGCAAGTGAAAGTATCTTAAGCTTCCCTGTTAGCTTTAACCTTATCAAAGATATAGCTTACTCACTGGCAGAGGCTGTAATAAAAAGATAGAGTCATTTTATGTCTTCCAGTCATTTTATATTGATTTATGTCTTATCTTGACCTACAGACCTGAGCAGCTGATCTACTTAGCAGTAATAACATGAAGAACATATGGAGCTCCAGCTGCTGCAGGCAAGAGAAGTAATAATACAGACATAGAAGAAAGAGGAAAAGATTCCTAAGCAGCTCAGATAATGAGTCCATGTGTCCACTCGCCAAAGGGACACTCGGGTTGTTTTGTACATCTGAACTCTTTTTCATCTTTACATTTCATTTTTATTTTACTCAAACGCACAAACGATATCCCTAAAAAGCACACAAAGTAAAAATGTCTTTTCCAGTCAATAAGCAAGAAAAACATCATAACCCTTTAAAGTCACAAGGAGTCATATCAACACTTTATTTTCGTGTGATCCTCGTGTGCGAGGGCCATTTCAGGAAAAATCGTGATGCCTTGGAAGTCAGACTCCAAATTTAAACCTCCTTGCAGCTGTGTTTGTTCCCAGTTACGCATGAGAAGGTGTTACATATACATACGCAGCAGCATACACAAATACAAAGAGTAGTCCTGCTGGAGAATAAGAGTTATTCTTCTTCTTTCTGTGTACCTTTATAGTCACAGCTTGCAGAAGCCCTGCAGTGAATTCTTTCGTAACAACAGAGTGTGGGTGAAAACACTGAGAGCAACTGAATCAGCTCTGACAGAGAAGGAGGAGGAAGAGGAGGAGAAGAACATTTAGTCTTCTTGGTTTAGTCCATCTGTCCAACTTAATTTAGGCAAACCCATTTGATTGCATTTTAAATACTCCATAAACTTGTCTTGCCAATTTGAAATGCTTTGTAGGTCATTCCATCTCATTCTGTATGTTTCATAACCCATTTAACTTAAAGCTAATTTTAACTCTTTGCACAGTCAACCTAACTTGAGGTGTGTGATTAGTCGGCTAAATGTCGTCAACAGAACTACTGGTAGGTTAAACAAACTATTATCATTTTTAAGGTAGGCCCAAATATGTTGTGTCTAAGCTGCAGCACAGCCCCCCTCCACTAGTCGAGGCTGTAGCTCCGGTTAATGCTACAATGCTCTACTACCTGGGTGGGATGGCATTTTGTAGCATGATGCACTTTGTTGTCAGTATTTTCATCTAGAAATGGAGATAAAGTTGTATGAAGGCTGTCTGGTTAAACTCGCATATAACTGCACTAATGGAGCAATGTGTAACCAGCAGAGGCATGTGGACGTTAACCTGCGAGTAGTACCGAAGGCTGGTGGTGCTAGCTCTGCTATTGCTAGCCACACTCAGCCCAACAATGTGGCATCATTTACACACAGACTTGGTGATCCTCTGTTTAGCCATGTTGAATAAACTCAGTTTTATTTTCCTCATTCAGACTAGTTGGTTAGTCATTTTCCCTTTAAATGAACAAATATCCATCCTTCAATTATCTTGACTGTTTATCCCGTTAGGGGTCACGGGGGCTGGAGCCTATCCCAGCTGACTTCGGGTGGAAGGCAGGGTACACCCTGGACAGGTCACCAGCCTATCACAGGGCAAACATGGAGAGACAGACAAGCAATCACACACACACTCACACCTACGGGCAATTTAGATTGACCAATTAACCTGGAGAGCATGTTTTTGGACTGTGGGAGGAAGCCGGTGTACCCGGACATGAACATGCAAACTCCACACAGAAAGGAACCTGACCGACCGCTTGGGGACTCGAACCAGGAACCTTCTTGCTGTGACGCAACAGTGCTACCTACTGCACCACCGTGCAGCCTTGAACAAATATCATAATTCATAATTACATGTTCTGCATTTTCTTTTAGCCTTATCAGACAAGATGAGGATGTGTGGGATGGTTTTGAGTACTGTATCTGAATGAACTGCATTGTGAGATATGGCTTAATCTTTTCTGCAGCATATCCAATCAAGGCTGTGTGTACATCATTAAGTTGATATTGCATTGTAAACAATTTTTAAACCCATTATGATTGGTCCAACAAATCAGCCCATAATTCATTCTTAATACACCCAATTAGCCACTGAAATACTGTCCTTATTAACTACTTCCCATTGTAACTGAATCAGAATGAACAACATCTCACTGGAATCAGTTCCTTATGGCATATTTACAATGAAGATGATCTTAGAATAAATATGACCACCCAAAACCTGTTCTGAACACCTTGTGACTCATTCCAACATATTCTGTCTCCATTATCATCCATTCAAGTTGATCTCTATTGAACTGTAGCCCATTGTAATCATTCAAATCACACAAACCCAAATACAATCCACTTAAAGAGTGAAGAGTCTTACAAGGCCAAGTCTACATGACATGCAACTGATAACATCAACCACCATACAGTATATCCCCAGGTGTATAACTCAGATTAGCTTGTATAATTATTTGTCCATGGGTCCAACAGCCATTTTTTTTGCATGTTTACGAATCAAATCCATCAGTAACTGCTTGTTCATGAGTTTGATTAACACACATAATTTGATGGATTCTCCATTGGCCCATGCTTTACTCCTTTCCAAAGAGTTTCAATGAAAATGTGGTTTAGGGAACCCTGCTGACATACATACTCTGAAAACAGAACCTCCTTATCAACATCTATTGTTGAGCACTCACCAATTGTAAGTCATTCTGCATCAACGCTTTCTATTTCAAATCAAATATTGTATCACTGATGTTAATCAACTGTAAAGTCTAATTTTAGTTCATCATACCCATTGTAACCTTTTTAAAGTACCTTATAACTCAGTATTGCTCAATCTAGATGACAAATACAGTAATCACCTCTAATCACTCCATTTGGAATACCACAATTGTTATTAAATTCAATATAACCCATTTTAAAATACCTTATAAGCCCTTTCAACCCTGTCTTAATTACTCATAACCCACCATAAACCACCCTGAAGGCCTTATGACCAATATCTAACACCTTCTTAATGCAATGTAAGCCACTGTAATATATCTAATCCAGCTCTATCCTTTGCAGATGAGGATTTCTAAGAAAGTTGTACGTGATGATCTGAATAAACTCATCCAATGAGGTTCATTTGTTCCAAGGCCAGACAAGACAAAGCAAGGCCAGGAATTTCCGGCTCTGTGTGTGCATTCAGGCTGACAGTGAGATAGCCGTGGATTGGCTGTGTGCCGTGATGATTCTCATAGAGTTTATCCTCATATAACAGAGCTGTGAGTCAGTATCTGTATTTATCACTAACAGAATGACACAACAACACAGTGCTGTAATCAAAGACATGCAGACAGACACACAACAAGCCCGTATCACTGTCTGGATCGGCCGCTAATAGCTGGGAGATTGTGTATTATAATAAATACAGATTAGCATCTATTTTTAAAGAAGGTATAGCGTGTCAACCAGTTGGACCTGCCAAAATAAAAGCTTTGCCTTCAATTATTCATCCCATCTTTTCTGAAGAAGATGTAATACTAGTCAACTTAATCTGAACTCTTCCAGAAATGAGAAAACAAAAAGGTAAAGGTATTTCCACTGCATTTCCTGTAGTATTGCCAAGAGGAGTTCATTGTTTGTGCTCTGGTCTGGCTTTGATATCCTTTGGGCAATTTTGGGTTACATTATTTTACCTTGTTGTAATGTCAACCTAGTTCAATCCTGCATTTTAGATGGAGGAGCCCAAGCAACTGATTGAAATACCACTATATGTACATTAAAGATAATTTGAAATACCTGCAAAAAACAAAGAATCTTGTTGAAGGTTTAAGCTTTATAAAGAACTTCTTTAAATTTCACCTTGACTTTAGGCTCCAAATATTAAGCAACATTTCTAGCACCTCAAGGCCCATTAAACCAAAGGAAAAACCATTTAAATGAAAGTTAATAGCATCTGACCTCAAATAAAACAAACAAAAGAACCAATGAATCACTAAACCCATCTCAAGAACATTCAAGGACTTCAGCAATGGAGATCCCTTTGGTGCCCTGAAAACATTCTCAGACACCACCAAGCACCAAATTATTCTTAACGCCCATATTGACCTTTTTTCACTCTTTTTACAACTTGAATAAACCTGTCTGTGTTAAATGATTGATTATGATACCAAGGAAGCATTTCAAGGAGAAAAAGACAGAATCTAGAGGAGGATTACTCATACAACACAAGAGCTAAATGAACTTGATCAAAGACTAATAAAATATTCACATTAACACCTAAAGCATCCAGGAGAACCACTGTAGTACTGGAGTTTTTATTGAGAACTCCTTGAATTTTACCTTTACCTTGGGCTCTCTTTTCCAACATGGGAAAGGTGTAAGAGGAAAGGGTTTCTGGCACTATTGGCTGAGCACTTTGGTTGAACCACAGTGACCCCTTTACGACCTATTCAAGCAATGTTCAAACCACCAACCACCATTAAAAGCAATGGATGTACAAACAAACTGCAGAGCCAATGGATGATTGAAACCACCATCTGCAATCATTTAGTACCTCAGAAACTTTCTCACTCAGACACTTTAAAGCACCATACTGTCCACGTCCACTTACCAATCGTAAAACGTTGTTTCACTCATTTCCAACTTTTAATACATCCGTCTGCGTTAAGTGATGGATTCTGGCACCATGGGTTTCCTTCCAATGTCACCAAGAACAGCTGAAACCCCCTCAAAGACATTTTGAACTGTCTTCAGAGTCCTTGTATTCAGCTTAAGAATGATTGTGAACTACCTAAAAGACCATAACAATGCATGAATCAATAGAGTCTGCTGGATGACTGTGCAGTTCACCTCAAGGATTCGTAGACAATCCTGATGGTCCGCCTTGAAAAATGTTTACAGCATGTTGCAAGTATCCGTGTCTCTTGAGTCATCTCACCAATGTCTGACTGCGTTCTTACTAGCGTAAGTACCTCTTCCCAATAATAAACTGTAGAACAAGCAAACCCTTCAACTCTCCTCAGGACCAGTAAATCTAACTTCAGGACCAATTAAACTTTCTCAAGGAGCCCTGGAATCTTCACGATGGCAACTTAAGCCATCTAAAGGACCCCCTGAGTGTCCAAAGGGACTGTAGGAATATCTCCAAGATGCCTTTGGCCTTTAGAAACCCTATCTCACAACTGTCTGACCTCCTTTTTAATGTCAGTGTTTCAGTGTCAATCAACCCGACACCCAAACATCCAGAGAGTTTGAAGCGTGCATGCTGATATTTCTTTGTGCACTTGTTTACTCACTTTTAGGGTGTGAATGTGCCACATATTGGAAACAGAGTTCTATTAAGTCTGTAGTTGGACATGGTTTCCTGTATGATAGGTATGGATTGGAGATATCTTTAAGTACGTGTCTGTGTGACGAATAGTGTGGTGACAGGGTCATCTTGATCCTGTCCTTCTGTCCTCTAATATCTGGTTACAACTCACATGTGCACACACACACACACATACACAGTAACCCTTCTGTCTTACAGTTAGTTGCTGTTCTAAGAAGGTGCTATAAATACTGAAACACATCTGCTACTGCATTCAGATGGAAATGGTCCGTAAGCCAGAATGAAAAGCAGCCAATAACTAAATAACGAACCAGACAGTTTTATTTCAGGCCGCTGATGATTGGTCAGAGGATCTGAGAAACCTAGCGCCCCCTGTAAACAAACTAACACTCTCAGTTTTAAGTTTCTCCACAAGTTTCTTTAAATAACGATTTTCCATCTGCAGTCTACAAATCTCGAGTCTGAAATAAATCATGAAAGAGCTGAGTGATTCTCACACTGATCAGTTAATCTGGTCTGATACTGGATCTGGGATTAACCAGTCGAGATTAACCTTGGCAGTAAATCAAGTAGCCACTTGAATTTGAACGGTGCATTTAATGACCATCTGATACTGGGAGTGACCACTTCAGAGATGGACCTAGGCTTGTCCAGTTTAGTCTGAAACCAGGAGCTGTTTCATATTTGTCTGATACAAGAACTGAATCTGACTGATAAACACTCACTCAGCAGTTCAGACAAGCCTAACACTGGAGGGGGAAGTGAATATTTCTGACCAGTCTGATAATAGATATGATTCAGTTGGCTGAGTGATAACTCGCAGAGATAGTTGATGGACCACTGTAACTGGCAGGCCAACGATACTGCTCAAGCCAGCCTGGCCGCAGTGTCTGTCATTCACTTATTATCGTGTCTGCCACTGTGGCAGACCAATGAACATTTCTACCAGCCACTTGCTGTGTTAACTCCAATGAATGCTTATAAATTGTACAGTAAACCTGGAGTCCCTTGCACCGGAGAATACAAATATTGAATGAATCAGCTTGCATATAGCCAGGACTGTACTTACAGTATGAATCTGTGTTTTTAATTGAAAGAAGAAAAGTTCCTTGGTCTCAAAAAGTGGCAGGTAAACCAAAGATAAACCGTCACATTCAAAATGTAGCCTTTACACTGCAGAAACTCAAATCTTAGTGAGAGTAATCGTATTATTTCTGGTCAAAATATCTCATTAGACTTAACATAAGTCACATTCCCTTGATAAGGCCAATTTAAAGTGTTTTTCAAAGATGTTACAAGCAGACAATCAGGTCTGAATTGCTGAATGAGTAAAAATATCTGCACATGCAGTAAGTAGGGGAGAACGGGGTTGGTTGTCACACGGGTTGGTTGGCACACTTGTTATATCTCGCCACCAGAAGGCGCTGTCTCTCAAATTGAGGTATGGACATTTCCAGAATTAGGATCAGAGCTCACCTACAGAGTCTTACAAAGTGTGAGGGGAAAGCTATAGTTTAGATTTGTATTAGCTAGCTAAGTAGTTGTTAGATGGTTGTTAGCCTTGATATTAGCAAAAAATCCCAGTTGGGGTTGGTCGTCACATTCTCTTTGGGGTTGGTTGTCACATGTAACAACCAACCCCTATGTTGGCAAAATCATGCATGGTGAAATTAGTTGGAGTGTGCAAACCCTACATTACCCATCACTGTAACTCAGACAGTGACTGCATGTAGCCTAGTAAAAAGTGTGACAACCAACCCGTTCTCCCCTACTTATTAAAGCTGCTGTGAGGAACTTTTAGCTTGTATCGATTCTGGCGCCCCCTTGTGGACAAAGTGATATTTCTTATCTCTTGTCCTGTACATGCAAAATAATTGTCTTCAGATAATAACCTCATCCGGTTGTCTTTTAACATTTAGACTTATCTTACAATGTGATTATTTGCAATGAAAACAGCCAAAAAAAGGGTGTTTCTAAAGCGAGATGTCAATCATTTGTTCTGACACCTAGCCCCTCAGAGCAGTTTTAGACATTAAAATGACAACAGAGAAGGTGCCAGTGTTGTTGTGGATGGTCTTGTTTGCTTTTGAGGGTCATAAAGAGGCATCAGTATCAGTTTCAGTCTGTTTCTCAGCCAGTTAAAAACTACTCATAGTGCCTTTAATTTTCTTAAAATAAGATTTTTTTTTTTTCTTCCTTTTTTCCTTATTTTGTCCTATGATCATCACAACATATCTTATTACAACTGTTTCCAGTAACATTCAAGCCCAAAGAAATCTGTGACATTCACCCAGGTAAAAATCATACGTCAGAGAATAACATTAACCCTTTCATTATGTTGTCTAATTCTCTTTGTGGTTGTTTTATCAACATATTATTACTAAGCAAAGGTCAAAGCGATCTAAAATCTTGATAACATAGCCTTTTTTACATTAACTTTACTTCTGTGTGAGTCATTACATACAGATTTTGAACAGCACTGGTGGGTGCTGACATGAGGACAAAACCTCCCATGACCCCATGTTACTTCATGACATCATCAAACAGTGTCCTTTCTCATTGTTTGAATAACAGACCCCTAGTGGCAGACTTTGCATCCTGAGAGGCGAAGTCATTATAAAACCAAACTATTTCACAGGGTTATATGATCAAAGTTTCCTCCTGCAGAGTTTGCTGACATCAGCAGCTGCTGAGATCAGATGGTCTATAAATCATCTATTCAAACCTATAGCTAAACCCTCGATAATTCTTCGCCTCCAGTTTCCTGCTGGTCAGTCCAGTGCGATCTGAAGCAGTGAGATTTACGATTCTGGCTGCAGTCAGGGTTATCTCTGGCATTCACACCTCACACACACACACATTTACACACACATACGTGGTCGGTTCTACTTGGAAGCTCATATGATAAAGACGTAAGAAGGAAAATCTCACACAGTGCTGTGCTGTAGCGTCAGCTGCAGACTGAACCCCCCCCTGAAACTGATCTGACCTGCAGAGCTCTGTGTCATCTGTTACAAACCACAACTGGCAACTAAAGAGAGCAGCTTATGTTTAATCACTCACCCAATTTAGTTTATTAATCCAAATGGAGCAGATTAAGTTTATATTAGCAGGAACTGGCATTAAGAGCATCTGTGGTGTTTACAACATGCTGAAAATATGTTTTGCAGTGACTGAAGGTGTGGATGGCGCACTGATCAAGCAGTTTTTGAAGAACTCCCCCTGACATTTAAAGCTCCTGAGAGAAGTTTTCAAACACACTGAAATTTAGAGTGATGCCTCTTTATGACCTACAAAAGCAAATGAGACCATCTGCTGCAATACTGACCATCTCTGTATTTGAAGTGTCAACACCTGTAACCCCACGAAGGGGTCGGTGTCAGCCAGACTACTGACAGCACCCTGAAGAAACAGCCTTTTTATATTTTTCAAATTAAATATTATCATTTCTTTTTTACATTTACATTATTAGTTACATTTGACTGTTAAATAAGGGCTTTTTTTACACATGTACAGTATTAAATCATTAAGTCCTGTGTGTCTATATGTGTCTGGTGTGTATAAATGTGGGATGATGGGAACCATTGTTGTGTGGCTGGGTGGGTGTTTGTTTATTATGTATGTTTTTATGTATGTATTCTCATACAAACCATGACAACAAATTTACTTACTAAGGACAAATAAAGATCTATCTTATCACTTTGTCCACAGGCGCCAAAACAGAATGATCATCATAGTATCATCAAACAAAAGTGCATCGAATTATAATCGCAGTTGTTCATGCCATAAAACTTAATTATGGAGTTACAAATCCTTAAAAATCCTTCTTTGCTACCTTGATAAACCCCCCAAAATCTGTGCAATATATGCAGATAAATGTCTATTATGCCAGACACTGAGCAAACTAAAGGAAACAATTAGCTACAAAAATGTAAAAAAGGAAAATGCAAAAGCATTTCATTCTTCAGAACTCACAAATAGATAAAACAAAGACATCAGCTGCATATAGTGTAAACACCCACAAACAGACACAAACAAGCACTGCCAGCTAGGTTTAATTAAAATAAAACTAGCACATAGCAACCAGCTGGCCAATAACGACTCATGTTTCCACTGCATCACACACTTCTTCATGTGTCTCTGTGTAAGAGAGGCTCGGTAACACTTTCCACAACACTCTAAATATGTCCAACATATATCAAAGTGCCTCAGTGATAGTGGAGTATTTCTGAATAGTGGATATACTTTGACATCCTGCAGAGTGCATTAAGTGAGTCCATCATCATCAGGACTTATTTGTTGTACAGACAAACAGGCTACAGATGTAAGACTTCTGCAATTATTTTGCCCTAAGATCAACTTTGGTTAACTTTGTTTTAGCAAGCTGAGCTGACAGCTGACCTTTGAAGGAACAACGAGCCGTAAAGACCAAAACAGTGGAAGATATTGTAGCTTATTAGCTCCATTGAACCATCCAGTTTTATCCAACCCTATCTGCCTCAGAATTAAATGATGCACAAAAGAGGAGAGGTTCACAGGAAGTTATGTAACGGAACTCCTTGCTATGAAAGCATCTTTGATTAGATTGGTTCACTTATTGACCTGTTAGCCAATGAGCTTCTTACTGACAGTTATCTGAAAATGATGAAGCCTGCTGATTCAGAGCTTCAACTAAGGCTTAAGAAAAATAAGTAATGTGGTGAAGACACTTCATTACAAGGGAATCCCTGCACTAAAAGTCTTAATGTGGGGAAAGCACAGATGAATATGCCACAGAAAGCTGCAGTAAGGTACTTTTATGCTGCAGAAATGCTGGTATAAGGACAAAGGTGACTCTGCCTTGCTGAAAATACACCTACAAAAATGGTTTGTCCCAATAGCTACCTTATATGGCAAAAACCACTTTATATTATTATTATTTATTGAACATATCTTTAATATTTACCATTGAGACACATTCTAAAGTAGCTGGAAGATGTTTATTAGTACATGTATGTTGTTTTCTAAGTGTGTAAATGGTTCTAAATGTGCTACATTTTGTAAATGGCATTTACTTGCTTTATTTTCATGCATTAAATCATTGGATTATTATTACTTTTGCATAGACATCTGCAAGCAAGTAAGACCTTTACAATAACTGATGGTTTTTCCAGAGTTTAAGAGAACATTGAGCAGATCATGTGTTAAAACCTTTATGTAGTGCAGGACAGTTTTAACTGGAAGCATCAGGAAGTAGTAGGAGTATCATTAACATGTTGGATTCTGAAGCATTTTTTAAATACAAAGCTTTACTAGCTGTAATGAAATCAATGTGCATTAACGTGAAAATCAAAGTTAGTATAATTGACTGTGCTATGCCAGCCCATTAGAACATTTATTATCATTTTGAAATATTAATTTGGGATATATAGCTTATTTAATATGTCCACTGCAACTGGGTTTTTTTTCTAGTCCTTTTTAAGGTGCCAGTTTTGTTTTGTTGCATGTACAGTGGTACCATCACACCACTCAACTGAAGCAAATGCAGGTTTTACTGTTTGGTCAATTGTAAAGTATTTTCTTGATTGTGAGTATTATTCTGATTCTATCTTAAATTTAATGAACTTTTCCTCAGATTCAAAAAACATGGCCAATATCATTGTATTTGTTCTGCTGACCACAAAAAAAACCCACAAAATAAAAGTGCCAAAAAGATATTCAAAATTTTAAGCAAATGGTACATTAAATTTACAGACAGAAACATTTTTAAAGAGAGCGTTGCAAAGTAGAGGTAAGATTGGCAGGATAACTAATGCAATATGATATGATACGATCAATGCAACACGATACAATTCAATAAAATTCGATAACATACAATATGATACAATAGGATTCGATTCGATTTGATACAGTATAAAAAGATGCTTTGAACAATATATTAACCCGGATAACAACACCATTATGATCCAGGGATTTTGCGATATTTCAAAAGAAGGAAGACAATCAATGCATGTCAATATCTGATTAGCTTAAGATTACAAAATGCTCTCTAGGTAAAGTGCAGGATCAGTGTCCTCAGTGTTACCACAAGGAGTCACAATGATGTTATGCAGTGAGTCAAATAAATCTGTTCAGAGTGCCGAATCATTTTGATTTAATATCAATATTTGAAGTAAGGGATATGAAAATTGGATCCCATGATTCAGGACTGCTATACTGCTACTATGTGTTCCACAGTGTCATAGTCTATTTAGTGCAGTGATGGAATATGAATGTTTCTTACATGCAGTAAATCCAGTTTAAATTCAAAACAAACACACAGAGGTTTGGTGATTAAAAGCAAACTGTGTGAGGCTGATTGTATCAGCAGCAGCAGCAGCAGCAGCAGCATAACATCATGCAGACAGCTTCACTGCATCATCATTAACTTCAAGAGAGGAGCAGAGGAACATCTGGCGCTGTTAATCAGACTGTGAAGTGATTTGAGGGAATGGAGTTAAAGTGAAACCAACAGCAGCGGAGATGTTTCTCACACAGGCGGCAGGAAGTGATGTGGGGTGAGGAAGAGGAGGATGGAGATGGAGATGGAGATGAAGATTAAGGTTCCTACCTGAGTCCGATGTCTTTTTTTCTCTATTTGGATCCAGATTAATTTTGTCCTTTTTAAATTCCCCTCTTTGGTTTGTATTTATTCTTCTATGTACTCTGTCGTCTTATGTACTCAGTCTGTATGTGTGACTCTGCTCCTTTCTTTTTACCAACCAAAATGCAAAAGCCAAACACACCCAACACTCACTGTGCCTGTACGTGTGTACGTGTGTGTGTGTGTATGTGTGAGTGTGTGTAAGAGAGAGAGAGCATATCAGGTGACTGGAGCAAGAGTGGCATGTGTCATCGCTATCCGAACCCCCAAACCCTGAGCGTCAGGTGTGTGTGTTTTTGTGTGTGTGTGTGTGAGTGTGTGTTACTGCTTAATCCCCTGCTGCCATTTCCTCCACAGAGAGGAAACCCAATCCCCGGGGACAAGAAGGAGAGAGAGAGAGAGGAGAAGAGAGAGAGAGAGGGGCATACACACTGAAAGAGAGAAAGGCGACCTCACACACTTACAGATAATACTGGAGGATTAAAGCTTAAATTACGCTGCTGCAGTCACTGCTTTGTGTGTATGTGTGTGTATGTGTGTGTGTGAGCAGATCAGACAGCAGTTGTTGTAGGTTCACACAGTCTCCTGTTACACAGAGCGCAGTGTGTGTGCGTGTTTTGAGAGAGCCACACACACACATACACAACTAACTGGTTCACAGTGAATAAAGCACACTGAAAAATGCTCAATTGTTTCTTTGTTTTATTCAGTCTTTCTCAAACTGTTTGTAGAGAAACTTGAAGTTAATATCATAATGGCACAGAGCCTCCAGAGCTGCAACTAGTGTTTATTTCTATCATTCCATCAAAGTCTCTCTCTTTATAATAACAAAAGTGAAAAATAGCTCTCACAATTTTTATTTTAGTTTTTTAAGAACATTTGTAAAGAGCACAAGATTTATAAATGTTGTGTTTTGTCTAAAAACCTTTAAAAAGTATTTCTTTTTTAGGCTGTTAAAACAAAAACAAAAAAAGAGCAGATTAAAACATAAATGAATAAAATATTCTCACTGAAGAAGTTGAAAATACTGAATTTCTCCTTGCACTAGTTGATATAAAGTTTCCATAAATCCCTTATCAACCAACAGGCAAATGCAGCTCTCAGAATAGCATCAGCAATTTGCTGGTTCCTTTTCCTCTGCATGATTTAAACACCGTTAATCTCTTTCTACAGATTCTACATAAAAATGTATAATCTACACACGGGGGTCTTGGTACTCAGAATGGGTAGTGCTCTCTTTGTTGTAATCAGGGCTGGTCCGTGGCATAGGCAGTAGAAACGTACTTTATTATTAATCTCCAGGGGGGAAATTCAATTTTTTCACTTGTGTTGTTTTTCGGTCATGCTACACACACAGTTTTTTGGTATACATCACAGTCTATGGTATACATACATACAATCATGCACACACACACATGCAGTGGACATGCACTTTGGAAGAGATGTCAGAGTGAGGATGCTGCCATCAACCAGCGCACCCCAAGCAGTTGGGGGTTCGGTGCCTTGCTTAAGGGCACCTTGGCAGTGCCCAGGCAAGTGAACCAGCACCTCTCCAGCCACCAGTCCACTTGCCAAACTTTGTCCACACTGGGACTCGAACTGGCGACCCTTGGGTTCAGTATAGGCAAATGCTAGAGGCACCGGCCATCCATAGGGGGCGCCGCTAAATGAGTGAGGAAGAAAATTTGAAGATAATAGGAAAAACAATATTGTTTATTCCATGAATGGGTGAATGCAACGAGTAGTGTGTAAAAGCGCTTTGAGTAGTCAGACAGACTAGAAAAGCGCTTCATAAGTACAAGTCCATTTACAGTTTATCTAATTTAATGTTGGATTAAATTGTGGAGTGATGCCAGTAAACATTTAAAAGCTTGTGATTCACTTTTGGTTTTAAAAATAATGGTAAGCAAAGCAGTTTTGGAAGTCTTTAAGTGTTCATGATTTACCTGTTTTTGTTTTGTTGTTGTTGTTTTCTTTACACTTTGGAAGCTGTTAGCTTAATTAGATAGAAAATGTAGGCTAGGGTTAGACAAGCATTTTGCTTCTGCTTTTTCAGTCATCACTTAACACATTACTGTTGCTTTGTTGAAAGTGTCTGCACTGTGAAAAGTATTGTTAGCCTATATAATAACTGAATACATTCTACTACTATTACATTATGCATTTGGAAATTGTATACTTACTTCCCTGCTAAATATCAGTGTTATTACCACTTTATTAATGTTCTTTTAAAGGTCATTTTTATTTTAAAACAAAGGAAACCTGTAAAACATGAAGCTGGATGTCAGTTGTCTTTCAGTGTATATGTGATGTGATTGTTGGAGTTGGTTATAATACAAGGGGCACCTGCTAAAATCTTGCCTAGGGCACCAAGTCGGTTAGGGCCGGCTCTGGTTGTAATGAATTGAAATGACCAATCACAGTCAGCGTGGAGAGCAAAAGCAGGAGGATGACACAGATATGCTGTAAGTCAGGGGTGTCCAAACTTTTTTCAAAGAGGGCCATATATGATGTTGTCAGAATACCTCAGGGCCAGTGCCTCCTACTGAGACTTTGGAATCCTAAAAGTTATATATGAAATATTATTTAATAACAATCATTTTAAATTTTTTCTCAATAAATAAGTAACTAGGAAGTCCTCAGTTCTCCACAAGCCATGTA
This sequence comes from Notolabrus celidotus, assembly GCF_009762535.1. Lineage (NCBI taxonomy): Eukaryota > Metazoa > Chordata > Actinopteri > Labriformes > Labridae > Notolabrus > Notolabrus celidotus. The sequence goes on along the minus strand of NC_048281.1, from coordinate 28,943,359 downwards.
AGCATGAGCAACTGTTATCTTCTTCTGGAGGAAAATGTTTTTCATTAGGGTCCGGCAATGTTGGCAAAAAATATTGTGTCATTATTTTCCTATGGCAGGATCATGATCTGGATTTCATCACACTTCTTTTTCATGTTGTTTTTAAGACCTTTCTGACCAGCAGACAACATTTTAAGAACAAAATTATTATTTTCCTGAGTTCTGAACATTTTTAATGCACAAAATTTCGCCTTTTCTCTACAATTTCCCAATTTGTATCTTGTCTTGTGTCCTCTTTTGTGTCTTCTGAACCTTTAGTGTTCATCAAGAACATTTTCACATCATGATAAAAACATTATTTTGAAAACCTGTCAGCTTTAAGAGTTCTTGTGTTTCTTCTTTATTGCAGTCTTGCAGAATTCCCAGTGCTTTGGCTTTTGACAAGTAGTCCATGTGAAGCTTTTTGAGACATTTCTGGATTGACTTGAGTTTTGTTTGTGTGCTTGAAAAAAACTGTGATTAATTTCTTTGCTATAAATAACACAATTTAAGATGGAAGCTTGGGGCCATAAATAAATGGACCTTGGGCCGCAATTGGCCCCCGGGCCGTACTTTGGACATGCCTGCTGTAAGTAATCTGACAACAGTTTGAATTTGTTCATCTCTATGAACAGAGATCTTTCTAGAGGAGCAGCTTAATGCTCAGGATGAAGATGTTCTACTTGAGCAACAAATCTGCTCTAACTGCGCCCCTCATTATGTAGAATTATGCATAACATGTAGTCTTGATATCCTCAAAATGGGTGAGTTATAAAAGAAATCACCCCTAGTACAGTGTGTACAAATAAAGAAATGAGCTGTTCTGTTTTTTGTACAAGGCTGTGACATGTTTAATTCTGCTGTAAAGATGGGCGTATTAACATGGGTGTTAATGGGGATTCCCTGGCTTTTGGAGCCAGCCTCAAGTGGACACTCGGGGCACTGCTGTTTTTTGCACTTCCACATTGGTGTGATTTCTCAGAGCCAGAGGTCGCCACTAGGTTTTAACCATTGAGTTGCCCCTGGACGTCTTTACTAAACTACTCATGGTGCAAACTCTCACTGGCTTCCCACTGCAGCTGAAATGACTGCGGCTGGAGACGAAGCCCCGGAAGAACACACGATATAAATACACCAGTGATCCTGCTGGGAGGAGGAACCGTCTTACCACCTTCATCTGCATCTTAAACATTCCTGATCCACGGAGAGGGAGAGCCGTGGAGCGACATTAACTGAATGTGGTTTTGCTGACGGTAGCATTAGACATCACACTGCATTATTATTATGCAGAGGAACACACACACATTAGCATAACAAGCCTGTGTGTGTGTGTCTAAGTAGGTCACGTTCAGATCCTTCTTCATCCAAAATAAGGCATGCACACACACACACATGAACACATACGCACACACATATATACACACACGCACACGCACACACACACACACACACACACATCAGACCAATCAGGAATATGAAAACAGACAAGAAAGCTCCAGTCCGAGACTCAGCAGGAAAATAGTGTGATCTGACAGAAAGAAAACTGCTTCATCAACTGCAGTAGTAATGTAATTAGTACTAAATTAAGTGTATTATTGTTTCAGACAGAACAAACAACATACTAATGAATGTAATAAGTTTGTCTGCAGGGTAACACTTTAAAAATGCTCATTAAAGCCTGAGAGGTGTATCCTCTGTGGATCATGAACGTGACCAGGAAACTTAATGTAAATCTGACCGGTTTATTATAAAACATCCCCACAGTTTGAAACTCTTTGTGTTAAAAGAAGTGTTGAACAAACTGAGGGCTAACTGGCAAGCAGAATATTTCTCCCAGAAGAATATTTTATCCACATCAAAAGAAGAGAAGCTAAAATCTGTTTTTAAATAACTCCATAAGGCAATCACCCAACCAAACAAAATCCAAGTAAACAAACAGACCGGGGCCAGATTTAATAAGATAGACTTACAATCCATGCAGCTTTTCACAGCAACAAGTTTCAATGTAGTTTGGCTTATTGTGCAGAACTAGACAAGCTTATATATGCCAGTGGCTTACACTCACGACAGAGAAGCTTAGAAAACATGATCACCAGACTGAATAATATCCAAAGCAAAATTAGGCAAACATCAGACAGCTCATATTAGAGGTGTGACTTCATAAGAGAGGGTGTGGGTTAAAGGCAGGAAGGGTGAGGTTTGTGTGACTTTGTAAATCTAAGTGGATGCATGCAATCATTTTTTAACCCTCCTGTTATGTTAGTTTCTCTGGAACAGCAATAATGTTCCTGGGTCAATTTGACCCGGGGCATATTCAATTATGCAAAAGTGTCAGAACCCCCAAAAAATCACAATACACGTTTGTTTTAATCAAATTTTTTACTCCATTACTAATCATTTAAATCAAGATTAAGTCAATTGGTGTTCTTTAATTCTCACAGATCATGGTTCAATGAGGATAACTCACTCGTTTTTCATTAAAATCCATGTTAAAGCTTTTTTTAATGTACATTGGAAAGCCCTAAATATAAATACAATAGTTTTACATGACATAGATTTTTGTTTATTTTATTTAAAATTGAGTTTTTTTATTTTTTTGAAGTGATGTTGACAAATTGACACGACACCTCTTCTGTCACATGTGTCCAGATTTTTATGCTGCATTTAGCTGGTTTGGAAGAAACATATTGCCTAAAATAGACTTTAAAAAGGGTCAATTTGACCCGTAACATAACAGAAGGGTGAAAGGGTGCTTTTTAGACCTGTTGTATTTTTGGGAGGGGGTACTCTCCCTTCACTTCTTCTAAATTGTCTACTGATTGTGAATCCTTCATTATGACTGTAGTGTTATGTTAAAAGTAAACCTGGAATTATGAGCTTTTTCTCCTCTGCTTGTCTCACTGAATTTAATCCCTGCATCATAAAGACCCTGATTTACTACACACTTTACACTGTGCCTTTAAGGAACGACTGTTGAGTGAATTAGTGCTGCTCCTTTACTTTTATGGCTTGTTCTCAAAGTACGGCTGTTTTAATTAAATGTGTTCAGTGCATCTCAGGGGGATTTTTTTTTAGTAGGGTTGTTTTACAGAAGGTTTCAGATATACAGTATGTAGTATTTCTTCTTCCCTGCTACCATTCTGCAGGCTGGGAGAACAGCATTTCCTCTTTTCAATGTTAGCATTAACATACAAGAAAGATCATTGACTCTTGAAATCTTAATTGGAAAATGTTGCCACGAGTTAGTAGTGTTGTAGTCAAGACCACATTAACTGAAACCAAGACATGTCTGAGACCAGAGTGCACCAAGACCAAGACATTTAGGGATCGAGACCGAGTCAAGACCAAGACCAAGGTAGGGCAAGACCGAGACAAGACCAAGACCATATATATAAATGAAAAATCATCATGAGAGTTAACAAAATAAAAGACTTCTGTTCGTTTTATTTAAGTTTCCTTTGAATACAATTGACAGCAACAAACAAGGTTTGGTGTTGTCTTTGTTGCCTTTCTTTTGACTCCTTAAGTTTAGTTTTTTCTCTTATCACAGTAATGACAGGGACACAGAGTGCATCAGTGGTGGTCTTGACTGGTCTTGATATAATATACGGAGTCCACCCAGTCCGAGACCGAGACAAGATCGAGTAAAAATGCTTTCGATTCCAAGACAAGATCGAGACCTGAAATAAGCGGCATCGAGACCAAGACTGTCTTTTGCTGTATTAGTTAACACACTGATGATTGAGCCAATGCTGAATACTGATAAAGCGCTTGCACTCACTGCTCTCTTTGGTATATCAATCAGAGTATCAGACAACATTTGTGCAGACAAATCCAAGTGCCATCCATCACCCTTCAACACCAGAAAGAGAAGCTAGAGGTGTTGAAGTTCTCACTAAATGACACCACAAGGTATGGATCAATGATAGCAGTGTAACTTCAGTAACAAGAGCAAATCAAAGGAAATCATTTGACAGTGAAGTGAAACAAACTTGGGCACAAAAGTAGTCCTGCAATTACCACCTTTATAGGTCCCATCAAAGACATGAAGCCATTAGTTTCTAAAATATTCATCACACTATGTATAAAATCTGTGAAACTGTTCGAAAGGAAAAGTGAAAACTGAGGCTTGAAGTTGCAGAGCAGTGCAAAATCCCTGAGACAGTTTAGGATTAAGCTCAGGTTTAATCTGCAAAATGTAAACGAGAGAAACTCTGTACAAGGGAAACGATTGTGTGTGTGCAAGCAAACCAGGCATTAAACACACACACACACACACACACACACACACACACACACACACACACACACACACACACACACACACACACACACACACACACACACACACACACACACACAGTGCTGTGGTGATGAGCAGCAGTGTGTGGGTAATCACAGCAGTCACGCTATCTATAATCAGAGGAATGTCAGACACACAGTCATTCAGACAGACAGACAGACAGGAGGACGTCACAAATACAGGACAACACTCGCAGTATTTATTTTCCCTGATAGGATATTCAGTTTAATCCTGAAATCTTCCAGAAGTTCTTTGTTTGAAGGGATCCATAACGTTTGTTTATCTAATGAGATTCCTGGAAACCGTTCTCCTCCGTGTGAACAGAAGCAGTCAGATTTCCATACCAAGCGCACATAAGAAGATCATCACATTAAAGCGAGAGAGGCTGCACAGTGTGTTGTACTGTCTGCAGCCGAGATCTGAAGTATAAGGGAAATTATCACCATCTGCAGAAGGAGCGTTTCCAGTCTCTGCCTGTTAATGTGCGTTTGAGATTTGCACATTAAAAATCTAAGTGGATTTGGCAGAAATTATAATTGAAGTATAAACTCACACGGCTGCTCACTTGGCTGCCGACTTTAAGTACTACACCTAAAAGTCCTTGATGTCACAGTAATATCTAAAGTGTATCATCTATTTATAGCTGAGGTTTTAAATTGATAGAGAAGAGCATTATTTCAATGATATCTGGAAGGTCTCCACTGCTGTGATCATACTAATACTGTATGTCGCAGGTGGATGATTAGAAATTCTGCAGAAATGCACGTCAGTCTGAAAGGTTAAATTACACTTTGATGCAATAACATAGATTATAAATCAGCATCAGTACACACTAAATCAATATCTAATCTTTATGTTATGATGCATATCTAGTCTTACAGTGTCAGATTTAATCTTTTATATTAGTTTGTGTCAGCCGTTATCTCTTCATCCATCCAACATTTGCACTTTTGCATCAAAGCCACAAGAGATACACAAGTTACTGACTGATGGAAGGATTAATAATAAAAATTGAACCTATGACACAAAAATGCAAAAGAAAAATAAGTTATTTAGCTGTCCTGCAGAAACAACTGATGAATATTCCACTCAACCTCTGATGACAGCTGGCTCTGTCTCTAAGACAATCACAGTTTCCACAGTGGAAGCACCATTTTTAGACCGTAAACATGGTGGGGCCAGAGGGACCACCACCACGGGTCAAGGTGCGAGTCCAGGTCAACACTTCTGTGTCATTCAATACCTCAGAAAACAACATACTGACACACAGCACACACACACATTCCTGCAGACACAGTGTGTATAAATACATACAATATGAGACCCGTATAGTGAAAAGAAGAAAGCCTTAGAAACAAAGCAGCTCAACGTTGAGCTCACACATGAAATTAAGAAGGATTTCCTACCTCGATTGAGGAAACTACTCCACATCATCGACAGGGAAACAGCTGCCTCACCTCCTCCTCTTCCTCCCTCTCCCCTCTGTCATCTGCTCCCCCGATAACAAAAACCAACGAGGAGGAGAAAACCCAAAACAAACAGCAGAGAATCGCCACCTGACTGCCTGTCTGTGCGAGCGCAGAGGGACACGTGTGTGTGTGTCTCTGTGTGTGCGTGGAGAGAGAAGGGCGACCGACACACAGCGAGAAAGAGACAGAGCGTACAGTGCATTTGAATCACTGAGGTGATGATATTCAGGGTGAGCGGTGATGACAGCCACTCTGTCTCAATGGAAATCCCTCTTTCACTGTGTCTCTATCTCGGTGTGGCTCACTCGCTCTCAGCCAGTTCATGGCATCGCGGTTCAGAGAAGAGAAAGAGGAGGGGAGGAGAGGGGCAGGAGAGGAGATTGGAGGACAAGACTGAGGAGGAGAGGAGGATACAAGCACCAATTTGTTGCATTCTCAAGAACAACATGCATTATAAATAGAGCCAGGAGTGGAGGAAAACAGAGGAAAACAGAGGAAAACAGAGGAAAACAGAGGAAAACAGAGGAAAACAGAGGAAAACAGAGGAAAACAGAGGAAAATAACAAATTAGAAGCCAGAAAAGGATTTTGCAAGATGATATTTCAGGGGATAAAAAGGAATATTAGACTTAATCAAAAGAGGAACTTGGAAGATAAAATAAAAGCATTAGTAATCGAGTGAATTCCTAAAACTATGATAAAACAAACCGTCCTCTTTTTAGCACTCCTAGTTCTTCCTGTTCTCTACCAACACAATCCGTCTTCAACCATTTTCCAAGTCCACATGGTAAGTAATCCTCTACCAGTACAACCAGTTCTTCACTGCCTTTAGGTCTCACACTAAACCACTACTGTCAACCAGGCCTTTTTTCCCCTATCCCCTCTCCTAATCCAATAACTATTGTTCAATTCATATTCCCAGCTTTCCATATAATCCTGACTAGTCCTTCCAATGCCTTGTCTTAAATTCAACTTGTCCAACTTGTCAAGTCCAAACAGCTTTCTCCTTCACAGTTCTCCTTAAAGCCATCTACCAGTTTAATAGTTAGAACAGTTTTCAACAAGACAGTGACTAGTTCTACCAGAACCCTGTTCTCTTTTCTACAAGTTGTACTAGACCTTGACTGGTATTTCAAAGCCCTGTACTAGGTCCTTTAATTCCCCATCTAGCTTTTACCTCCATTTTTCTCCAGTCATTAAGCACAATGCCTAACACGTTCATCAGGTATCAACTTATTTCCATCAGACATTTACTCTTCCTATGGTTTTACAATTCTTATTCTTTAACCAGTTGTCTGCTGGTTGGAGAAGATCTTCTGGTGTCATTTGTTTTCTTCTAGACTTAAACAAAGTAATCTGCCATGTCTGCTAGTCCAACCATTTTTATTTGCTTTTTTTGCATCAACTATTACCAACCAGTAACTAGTACTCTGTTATCTTTTCTACAAGTTTAAACTAATTCATGGCTTGTCTCCTCAGCCCCACTCCTAAACTTTGACTTTTCCAACTAGTACTCTGTTATCTAATCTACAAGTTAAAACTAGTTCTTGACTAGACTCCCCGGTTCCATTATACCAACCTTCTCGTTTTCTCCTTAACCTTGACAACCCTTCCACTCATTAATCTGCTATACCAATATATTTACTGGTTCCACATACATGTCTGGCTTTCAACCAGACATTTACTAGTCCTTCCAAAGGCTTTCCATCAACAAACTTCCCATTTTTCTAGTGTTACTTCCATTAGACTTTAAACCGCCTCTACTAATCATCTACCAGTTCTGCTAGTCAAACCTGTTTAATACCTGACCTTGACTGATCCTACTAGAGCTCTATTACCTTTGTTCTGGTTTGTAAACCTTGAACTTGAGCTCCATTAATAATGTCAGTTTTCTACTTAACAAGTTCCTCTTTCTTGAAGACCCTGATAAGTCAGTGTAATGTTTACTATTTCTACTAGTTTAGCTAAATATCTTCTACAGTATTCCTCCAAATCATCCACCGATTCTAGTAGTCCTACTAGTTGCTTCCAGACCTAGACCTGCTCTGCTAGTTTATATTTTCTACTAGTTTTACACCAGACCTTCACAGGCTCTCTAGGTCATATAGTTACCATCACACTAGTTCCATTAGTTCTGCCTTCACCTCATCTAATCCATTTAAGACACTAACACTGAGCGTAACCAGTTGTCTATTAGTTCTGCTGAGTTTAGCCAGTTTACTACTAGACTCTGGCTTGTCCTGCCAGCCCTCTTCTAGTTTCACATGTCCTATTTGTATTTCACCATTCTTATACTACCATACCACTACCACGCAACAACCCCACAACTAGTTCCTCTGACCCCAGCCAGTTGTCTACTAGTGCTGCTGCCCAGTTTACCAGACTCAGGCTTGTCCTGCTTGCCTTTTACTGGTTTCACCTTTTCTGCAAGATTTCCATTGTTCTTGTACAACCAATCCACTACCACACACCAATCACATAACTAATTGTCCAGTGGCTCTTGACTATTCCTTCAGGGTTTTATCAATTTCACTAGTGCTACAACAAACCTTAGTATCCTTTTCCCTGTTCTTTATGTTTTACAATAGCCCATGGAGTAATTGCAGTTCCTCTAGTTCTATTTTTTTGTAGTAGACCTTCACTCATCCTATAAAGAATTAGTTTGTTTGGACTGAACAGTCCAAGCAGTTGTTCACTAGTCTATCAATCCAACCAGTCATCTTTTATCCTCTCCAAAAGTTTTCTAATGGACCTTGGTTGGTCCTTTTGGTCTTTTAGTAGTTCCACTAGGTCCACCAGATTTCTCATTAACCATGACAATTTCTATCAGCCCTCTAATGGTTAACAAGTCTTCAACATTGACAAGTCTTCCCAGTGGTCTGCTTGTTTGGCTGGTGCTTCTTCTGTATACGAGACTTGAACTACACATTCTAGCCTGTAACTAGTTCCCAACAAAACCATACCTTATTAAGTCCCACCAGTACTCTACCCTTTTACCAGGGTCTTACTAGTTCTGCTTATCTAACTGACGTTGCAAAATCCTGTAAAGTTCTTTACCAGAACTCTTCGGATGGTGTCAGTCGTACAATGGGTTAACAAGTTCTTTAACTTTCTACTTGTCCTCCACCAGTCATACACACTTTTCATCCTGTAGAAGCCCTATCTGGTTTCCACTAATCCATTATTCAGCATATCCTCAAAGGTCTCCTGATGTGACAGCCTAGTCTTACATATTGTCGAAACCCACACAACCCTGACATGTCATTTGGCAAAATCCCCCACCAGTCCTCTGCCGGTCCCACTACTGTTACAGGACAGTGCACAGGTATTCATGAATGTGGGTTGTGTGGGGGTAGTCTTCACAGGTTCAAATCTGGTCACATGCCCCATATACCCCTGACCCTGGGAGCCCATTGTCACCACTATACAGCACTTTGAGTGTGTGAATCTGTCAGCAGGGTCTATTCATAAACTGCGGAATACATCAATGCAAGACCACACATCAACACCTGCTCAATCTCACACACATACACACTGCTGCAATATGTATCTATTAATAACTGTCTATTTCTCAGCTCATTATGTATGGGGTATCAGCAGGACAACGCGCTGACCTTTATTAGCCCAGGAGAGCTAATTAGAGCTAGCTCCCACACAATCTCTCACACACCACATGAGAAGGAAAGATAGGGAAAGGTGAGCTGATGCCGACATTTCCACTGTTCAGAAGAAATATCCAATCAGGAAACCTGGGTTTCTCATTAGAGGAAAAACTTTACATTCCACCCTGGGGAGCTCTGTGAAATACTTCACACACTGAAATACTGCCTCACATTTACATTCTTCATACTGTGACTGCAGTACGGCACAGCAGACTCTCAGAACACATTAACATTACTGTCCAGTAGAAAGAGCTCTGCCCACACAGAGAATTACAAGAGGAGCGTAGCTTTAACATTGTAAATGTTATTAGTCTCATGTGAGTTAATCTCTTAATTTGCTCTGAGCACGTGAATCATGGGAATTCACTTCTTTCATTAGTGACTGAGTGCGTGTGCGAGAGTGTGTGTGAGTGTGTGTATGAGTGTGTGCAGAAGTTCATATGCTGCCTCCTAGTGGTCACTAACTGACACTGAGGAGAAAATCCAGCTGCCATTGTGTTCAGTGGGAGTGATATTAATTGTGACCATTAAAATGGTGCTCTCAGCTACTAGTTCTAAGAAATGTAGCTGTAATTATTATGTAATCATTATGTAATCCTTCTCTGACTCCCTGTGACTTTGTAACTTCAGTTTTATAGTGCACTTGTGTTGTTATTAATTGCAGTCTGAAGTTTGAAGATCAATTTTAGACATTATGTGTTTGTTTGTTTTTTAAATTTTTGGCTGACATTATGAAGGTGTTTATATTAATATGCTAATTCAAGCAACATAATGAATACAGGTAGTTGAACTGTCTGTTGCTAGAAGAAACCAAATTGGCAGAATTCCAAAGCAGTTGCCGATGTTTCATCCACCATTTTTAAAAAATCTGTGACTAAGAAAGTGGCGTGTTTTATCTTCCTGCATCGATTTCTTTGTTAGAAATGAATGTGCTGCCATCCTTTTATTTAATCTTTTCTCCTGGAAGTTATAATGTGAAATAATCTAATATTTTACTGACTGTTTGACGTCAACATGTTGCGAACAAACCATGCTAAGTAACTGTTGGGCTAACCCAGAATGTAGGATTATTTTGCACTTTGTACATGCGCTCATAGGACTTCTTCACCTGCAGTGTCTCACAAAGAGATACAGCAGGTCTTTTCTTCCTGCAGTGGTCAGACTCTATAACCAATAATATATATATATATATATATATGTGTGTGTGTAAGATATGCTTATTTTTTACCTCTTTAATCTAATTTTAATTTTAATTGCTAATAACTTTTTAATAATTGTTACTTTATAGGCTCTTGTTTGCTTTATATATTTATTTTGCACTGTCTACTTTGTTACTGTGACACTTTAATTTCCCCGTTGTGGGACGAGTAATGGAATCTCTTATCTCTTAAAAGCATATTTTTAAGTATATACTGTCCTATTTTAAATTATTATAGACATATATGTAATATTTATTCTGTTAATTTTTATTTGGGATTTTTTCATTTTTTATTTCTTCTTCTTCTTATTATTTTTTTTTTACATTTTTTAAAATGTATTGTGGATTATTTCATTTCATATGTAGTTATTAATTAGATCTTATATTATGAATTTGATAGATCACCTCTCAGCATTTTAATATTTCATTCTGTTTTACTTTGCTGTATTTTCTTTTAGTGTAGTATCTCAGTTTATTTTACTCGTTTAATCTTTTAGTGTTTTAATATCTTAGTAATTTATTTTATTTTGGTGAGTTTTAACATGTTATTTTACCTCCAGTGTTTCCTCATTAAGATATCATGCCTGTGTTTTCTCAGTTTGTTCTTCTTTTTCTTCTTTGTTATTTTTTTTAAAATTTATTTTAATTACTATTATTTTTGTTGCATATTTCATGTTCTTAACCTTCCATATGGGGTGGGTTTGGAGGTCGGGGGTGGGGTTTGGATTGGAGTGAGGGGTCTTCTTATCTTTTTGTATTTTCAATTTATTCTATTTTTTATCTTTTTTTATGTACAGCACTTTGTGTTAGAATATCATTGTATGATAAGCGCTTTACAAATAAAGTCTGACTGATTGATTGATTGATATTGATAAGGTGTATGACAATATTAACTTGCTACAGAAACTGAATGTGAATCTCCAGCTTGTGATGGTTTCTATATGGCATGAGTATTTGACAGTAGGCCTTATGTACCTGCATGAATCCAGTTTTCTTGTAGTCCCTCCAATTGATTTTTGTTCTTTGTGTTTTTTTGTATGTTGCTTTTTTTATACACCTTTCTCATACTTCAAATGCCCCTCCTTGCCTACCTGTTTCAGAGCTGTGTTTAGATTGCTGCTGCGCACTGTAGCTGTGCACCTACACAAAGAGTGTGGGCAGAAGAGCTCCTCTACATCTCAGAGGGTAATATTACACATCGTAGGATACTACATTTATCTGACAACTATTTCTATGCAGATGAATAATAACTCACAGAGATCATTTTGGATTGTAATAGATTTAACTACCCAATGATGAATCTCTAACTATTGCTTGCACATTTATGCATTAATTGAACTATCATTTGTTAGAATTTGTAGAGTTACACCTGTGACAGAACCCACTTTAATACATAACAGGAACTTCACTTTTGATACATCAGGGACATTTTTATGATAACATTTTCCAAAAGAGTAAAATTTCAGATGCAGGGCTTTGACTCATGCTTCATCCCTCTCAGTGATATCCATTACTTTTAAGTAGTGACGGTGCATGGACTTTTTTGCAATTCATATAAATGTTGGATGACTCAATACAAATAAAAAAAGAAGACAACAACTTAACTTTATTTCTCTGATTCATCCCTGTTTTCTGCCGAGTCTCTTCATCTTAAAAGAGATGAATAAACATCTTTGAATAAATGACTGAAGCAGTTTTGTATAACAACTTTGATTGAGGAGCTCAAAGAGCTCAAAGAGCTGTGCCCCTGTAGCCCCACTGTTTATATTGGCTGTGATGTCATCTGACCTGACTGCTGATAGGCTACTCAGACAGCCAGGTCACTGTCAAGCACACACACACACACACACACACACATACCAAGCTTGGCCTAGAGGAGCCGAGTTCAGGCCAAAGAGCTTTTCATGGTCGAGCGAGCATCACGTAATGGACAGAAACACAGAGAGAGAGAGAGAGAGAGAGAGAGAGAGGAGAGAGAGAGAGGAGAGAGAGAGAGAGAGAGAGAACAACATGACCATTCAGGCTGAGTGGTGTGTGTCCGTGTGTTGAGAGGAGGGATGGATTTAATCTTTAATCAGTGTTATTGTATCCTGTACACTGATATGGACGCACAGTGTGTAATTACAGCTGCTCTACACACATGTACACCTGAATATGTGTGATTGTGTGAGTGTGTATCATGTGAGATTGTCTTTTGGTTTCCTATCCCCCCTGACATCATCATACCAATACTGTAATAAGATCCGTGTGTATTTTTAATATTTTGTCCTCTTGTTCTGGTTGAGTTTGGAAACATTTTTTTCACTGTAATCACTATTATGCAATTGCTCCATATTTCTTTATAGATACGCTACAATCAGCCCATAACTATCAGAATGCATGGTGTTTATGATCAAGGAAATATGATGAGGAAGTACAGCACTTCATTTTTAAGATGTTTCACATAAAGATTTTATCAGTGAAAATCTGTGTGAAGGCAGATGTGTTCCACTAAAAATAAAAAGTGAATGAAGTGGTGTTAAGAATGGGTGCAAGCAAAATTAACCATGTCTTTGAGAAATGTCAGAGAGGTTCTGGAGCAGTGCCACGTCCCAGTTTACTGACCTGCTGCTGTCTGCTCCACTTTAACTCCTTTACATCTTACACTTCATACTAACACTGTTGACCAGCAGTTTGACTTTAAAAACTGGGTCTGAGTCGTCGAGGACGCTCTGGAAGTGATCCACTCAGGACTAATAAGACAGCCAAAGAGGGTCAAGTGATGAGAAAAACTTTAGCTGTTGTTTCATCAGCAGAGGGTTAATTCTGGAAGTACACAGTGAGAAGATAGCTGCAGCAAACATCATAACTATGTATTTGTATAGGGGGTGAAAAGGCTAGGATTTACATATTATGTTGCATAGTTAGGGCATGTTGTTGACTGATAGGTGGTTCTCTGTATCTGTTTGTCAGAAGGCTCATCTCAGCTCCACTTCCTCGCCTATGTCCTGGTTGATCAAATGTTAGGTTGAGTCAGCATTTCCAATATGATGCTGTCACCGTTGGGCTTCCTAACGCCTCTTTAGACACCAGTAGGTGTTGTCACAGAGAGTGCATCCTCGTGTCACAGTCTGTGGGGAAACCACTGGTCTGACTTTGCCCAAATTTAATGTCTGAAACTTAAGCTTCAAGCTACAGCCTATATTTCAATATTTCAACTCATGTGTCATGAGCATGCCTAACATGTGTTATGGGGGGGAAGCTAACCTACCTATAAAGAGGCTAAATTTGGCATGCCATTAAGAATAAGCTGTGGTGATGATCTTACTTAATGCAGGGTCAGATTATCCTTTTTCGGGGTCAATCTGACACTCACATCCACCCACACAAAATAACTCTGACCTCTCCCAGGGGGCAGCAGCTGTCGATGATGGAGGAGTCAAAGTCACTCTCACTTAGTAGACAGTCTGTCAGACTTTACAAATTGATGTCCTGTTTGCCTCTTCAATGTCCATCTGGTAACTTTGAGAACTTTCTACACTAGTTTAAATGTTTAGATGTGGTGCACGTACTCCAAACTAGTTACCCCCTGCCTGTCCACAGGTACAGAAGCTATTTGTCAGCTGTAGTCTTTGTGGTGTGTTTATGAGACGTGTCAAACAGAAAAGGACCCATGAATTGTTTAGGGAATCAGTCATTACAAGTGCCGTTTACCATTAGTGGAACCTGCGTGAGTACTTCTCCTACCTGTAGTAGTGCTGGTAGGGATGCTGAGGCCTGGACTGGGGCCTGGGGTTGGAGTTAGTCCTGCAGGCTGGGAGCAGAGCCCTGTGGCATGTGGAAGAGACCTTGACTGAGCTCCAGCTGGAATCAAAGATATAAAGACCCATTAGAACAGAAGAGATGACGTGTTATTAGTGCCTCATCTTTCTCCTTGTTTAATGTTTGTTTTCATGCACTAGAGTTTTACTGCTATGCCTGACAAAGAGTCATTTAAGTACAGATCAAGCTTCAGGATCAGGTCTTTGGCAGGTTTTTCAAACAGTGAATACAGCCAGTTCATAAGTTATCCAAGGTCTGTTGACGTGTGTCCCAAAATATTCTACAACTCCCTTACAAGCTGATTTATGAACTCATGCAGAGGGAACTTCTATTACTGCTACAAAAATCACACAACATTAGCAGCTGTAAAGTACCTGATGCCTGTTGTCCTGCCTCTCCAGCCTGGAGCTGTCTCACCCTCCTAAGGTGAGACCTGCCATTGTAGTGCAACTGGGCCTGAGCCGCAGAGGTAAGCTGCAGGTTACACACCTCACACAAAGAGTAAGTCCCACTTTGACCTGGGGAGAAAAGGAACAAGGATGAGTCAGACTGTTGGTTAAACAACAAGGATGAGTCAGAGACGAGAGGAAAACAACCAAGACTTTATCAGAGGGTAGGAAAAATGACACTGACTGGGCAGGCTATAGGAAAAAACTACAAGGACACAAACTGTAGAAAAAAAGAAGAGTCATAATTAAAGAAACAATGAATTTTAAAATACGTTAAAAGACTACTTGAATCAGTCTATATCAGGCTATAGGAGTACAAATTTCAAACACCAAGAATGAGTCAGAGTCCTTAAAATGACTTAAGGCAAGACTGTAGGGATAAACTACAAGGATGGGTCAACCTATGGGGTAAGAATTATATGCATTGTAGGCAAGATATTAAGATTACGAGAGGCACAGCCGACTTGATAACAGGCGGGAACACTGTAAGCTGTTGGCTAGAAAGCCCGCCTCTTTACGTCACACTTGCTTGACAGCAGTAATGTTGAGTTCGCATTTCCAATATGGCTCCCGCCGACAATTGGCTTCAAAACAGCGCTTCAGAAACAGATGGTTGACGTCACGGATACTACGTCCATCATTTATACAGTCTATGATTGTAGGAGGTTCTGTGGGATAAAAATTGAAGCATTGTCTCTGGAAAATGTCAGTCACCTATAGATGGAGTCTGTGGGGCAGATAGGCTGATGGTTGTGGGTATGGGCGCGTCCATCAGCTCTTGACACATCCCTCCATAGGCAAAGATCTGCCCATTCTCCAGGAGCTGAGAGGGGCCGAGAGGAGTCTTCATCCCTGAGGAAGAAGAAGAATAAGAGAATCACATATATATGATGATCACTGGTGTTAGATATCATTAATGTTGATTAAGAGGGGGGTGTGAAGTTTACAAAAACACAGGGAAATGCCTTCACATTGAATGCTAGAGCAGAGAGAATAGAAAGCCTTTATTGTCATTCTACAAGGTACAAGAATATATGGTTCACCGCACTGACATTCAGGCATCCACAGTAACAGGAAACATACATTGTCTAAATACAATGAACACTACTTCAGGGGGAATCACGTATATTGCACAATAAAAATGTGTAATAGTGTAAATTGCAGTAAAATAGTGAGTCTTGCACCAATTTTTTTTATCGCACTCATATGAATGTGATTATCCCAGGATGAGAAGTAGGGTAATGGTAGAGCTAATGCACTGGGCAATGTGTGTGTGAGTGTGTGTCTATGTGCAGCAATGTTAGATATTGATTCAAATGTATCTATAATAGATAGCATCACACATTAACAACTCCTATTTATAATTAATTAGTGCTTCATATAATATGTACAAATGTAACAGCTTTAACATGGTATAATGTAGTTATATGAAACTATATAGAGATCTTAATTATTATTATGAGCAGTATATGTCAGTTTTCACAGATAACCCACTGAAGACATGTCCAGTTGCAGTTTTAGAGTTTCTATTTCCTTGAAGACCTGTGGATGAATTGCCTAACGCCACGTTCTGCTGTGTTGTGTAAGAATGCCTTATTCAAAACTTAAATTAACGTTTTTAAAAAGCTAAATTGCTAAATTTAATTCTCAAAACTCAACATCTATCTTCCTTTCTTTAAGAAAATGTATGTACTGCTACATAATCAAGCTGGATCCAGCACTGCAAGTTACAAGTGCAAACATCGCAGAGGTTAACGTGCCGCTGAACATCGACCAGAACAGGTAATGACAGGAAGAGGAGACACACAGATGGACAGACAGACAGCAAGAGGACAGACAGATGGACAGGAGTGAGGCCTGGGTGACACCGGATGCAGAGTGTGAAACATCAAACGCTTACAGGGAGAGTGATGAAGTAATGAGTAAGAGAGGAAGGATGACAATGTGTGTGTATGAGTCCAGTATACAGTGTGTGTTTGGACTTGTGTAGGTCAGTCCATGACTGTGTCCATCTGTTTTCCTGTCAGCTCAGCCAAGTCACATGACCTCTGACAGGACACACACTGACACACACTTTTTTCATTTTTCAGTTAGCTTTATTGCTATGACCTACATACATTACTACTTGATACTCGCCATTTAAACACACTTTCAGGATGCAGATCTGATTTAGATGAACTCATTAAGGCTGTAATGGCACACTGCTGGCTAATTGCACAGAAGAAATTGTTTCTTAATGATAATTTGGACGTATCGAATGGTATATAACAGCTGCTGGAGACATTACGGCCTGCACTGGAGATGAAATCAAGGTCTCTACATTGCTAGTATCAACATCAACACACCAGCTGGACCAGCCATGCGGATTGGCTACATTGAAGCCCTCAGAGGCAAATTTGTGATTTTGAGTTGTATAAATAAAACTGACTTGAACTGACTTGACATTTAGCCAAACAGGAAGCCACTATTGTTATTCCACAGCCGTGGGTCAGCCTGTAGGGACCTACTGAGACCCGTGCAGCCACTATAGTGTTGTGTTTTGCTTCTTATTGCAGTGACAAAGTGTTCTGAGTGTGCCACCACAGTCATCTTTAAGATGAGAGAAATGAAAGGATTTTTTTGCAACCCTTGTTCCATGAATAAAAATCTACTCATTTTCACTCATAGACAATGTTACATCCCTGAAAGTAGCACTTCCTAAATCTGCATTCATATGTCCCCATTGAATAATCACAAAAAAAACAACTCCTGTTTTGAAAATCAGTAAAAGGGAAATGATATACTTGTTAAATTAACTTTGTAAAGTGAGAAACTCATCAATTTAAGTCTACACCCCCAAGCTTGGTTTTTGGGTCACAAGAGGAAATACATTTGGGTCACTAAGCATAACATTTTGTTATGTGCACCGTTATACCACAGTCTAGGAGAATACTTGATTCTGATTGGCTGAAGGCAGTCTATTATTCATGATTCAAGCACACTGACCTTTAGGTTTTCTTTTAAAGAGAGTTGTGGCTTTTCATCTTTTGTATTTCTATGCATTTTCTAGAACGCTATGATGTTGGGAGTTTTATTTCATCATACTCTTTTATGGCTCTTTTGAGTCTTGTCCTTGTAAGTATCCATATTATGAAACTAAAACTAAAACGTATTCATGCTGAAATAAAATGAAGCATTTTCAAAAATTAAAAAAACTAACTTAACTAACAAACAAGCATCAAAAGCTTACTAAACAAAAACTAAAATTAAAAACAAAAATCATGGTGACATTTTAAGAAAAACTGAGAGCTTTACATTTTTTTTTTTACCTTAAAACAGTCATAACCTTTACACTGCATAGGTATCTTATGGCATAGTCATGGTGTTCCAGGTATTAGTCCAACCTCAAGTGTTAAGAGAAGCTATGAGAGTTCTGGCTTTTAAAACACTGAAGATTTTTATTCCAGGACGCAGGAAACCTAAATGTGCTGTAGTGTCCTTTGAGGAGTTCACAATCAGGAATTAATGGCCTAGGCAGTAGCAACTGTCCAACATGGGCTCCTCGTGGTGCATTAATTCTTGATAACAGACACCTCATTGGGAATTATCCCTTACTTAACTGTGTGTGGAAGCTTAAGATAACTGTAGTTAGAATAACATTGTATAATCTGCTGTCCCAGTTAGTTTACTTCAAGGTGATCAGGAAATGTGGGAAACACCACCTTATACCAGGGGCATGGTTCCCACTCTTTCCAGAGATCATTTTCCAGGACATTTCCAGGACATTTCCAGGACATTTTCAGTGATGATCAAGCTGGTATGACCATCTAAATTTAGTCCCTAATTTAGTTCCTAAATAGTTTAATATGTTCCTCTCAGTGGAAGTCTACATTGAAAGACATGCAGTCTATGGCTATCAATGAAATCATCTCTTACATGCTTAAAAATTATGGCAAATTGATTGATGCAACCACAGATGTACAGCACTTCACTTTATTAGTGCAACCAAGTAACAATGATGGCCAACATCTCAGCTTTCTCTTTTCTCAAAAAATATAAAATGAGCAAAGAAGAAAACAAAAGAGCCTGCAAAGGAATCAGGAAGCTGCCTTACTGAAATAATTAAATAATAATAATGATCAGAGGATCAGTGCATAATGACCTAAATAGAATTGAATGACAAAATGGCCACAAATGTTTCTCAACTCAACTCAGACTCAAAATATACCTGCTTAATCATGATTTTCATCCTGCTAAGTGGTCGATATAAAACAAAGCAAATGTCATGTTTTTATTTGAGTTACTGTAAACTGAAAAAATTCACAGGTGTAAAGACGCTCTCTGTATTTGAAGATCTCTCAGAGATTTAAAAAAATGTAAACTGTCTTCCTGCGTGGCGATGTCTATTATGATCAGCGATGTCTACAGCGTGGAGTTTCTGTGCAGCTGTGTCGCTCTGTTTGTTCCGTTTGTTTTCACTATCGGGAGTTTGCACTCCTACAAGCTAGAGGAGGGGTTCTCAAACTGTTTGGAGCCAGGGACCCCTTACAGGTGAGAAAATTGTCCAAGGACCCCCTCATAATTGTAACACAGATTAAGCACATTAGTGATGTGTCATGATCAAAAGCTGCGGCTCTGAGAGCCGATGCTTTATAGTGAATCAGAAGAGCCGGCTCACATCCAGAGAGAGCCGGCTCCCAGTTTGTTCCTTTCCCTGCTTAGCTCTCTCAGTGCTCAGCCCAAGCTCTGCTCACAGCAGAACTTTGTTTTGATTGGTCAGCATGGCGGCCATGCGGCCAATCACATGTGAGGATATAGGATACAGGTGATGGAGGGGAGGCTGTGTATCATGGATACATCTGTTCCTTCAGAGAGGGTTAGGGTTAGGGTTCTTCTCAAAGACCGGGCAAATACTCACTGAGAGGAGAAACCGGATCAGCCAATCCAAGCTGAGGGATTGGATTTTTCTCAATGCCAACCTGAGGACATTAATAAGGTTTGATCATGTTGGTTCTGGTTCTGTATGCTCGAGTTTGGTTCTGGTTTAGTTCAGTTTGCTTGAGTTCGTTCTGGTTCTGTTATGGTATGGTTCTGGTTCTGTTCTGTTCTGTTCTGGTTCTGTTCTGTTCTGGTTCGATTCTGGTTCAAGTATGGTTCGGTTCTGGTTCGGTTCTGGTTCGGTTCTGGTTCGGTTCTGGTTCGGTTCTGGTATGGTTCTGGTTCGGTTCCGGTTCTGGTTCAGTTCTGGTATGGTTCTGGTTCGGTTCCGGTTCGGTTCCGGTTCGGGTCTGGTTCGGTTCTGGTTTGGTTCTGGTTTGGTTCTGGTTCAAGTCTGGTTCGGTTCTGGTTCGGTTCTGGTTCGGTTCCAGTTCGGTTCCAGTTCGGTTCTGGTACGGTTCTGGTTCGGTTCTGGTTCGGGTCTGGTTCGGGTTCGGTTCGGGTTTGGGTTCGGTTCTGGTTCGGTTCGGTTCTGGTTGAGTTTGATTCTGGTTCTGTTTGCATGAATTTGGTTCTGGTTCTGTATGCTTAAATTAAGTTCTGGTTCTAACCCTAACCCTAATCCTAACCCTAACCCTAATCACAACCCTAACCCTAACCCTAATCCTGACCCTAACCCTAACCCTAACCCTAACCCTAATCCTAATCCTAACCCTAACCCTAACCCTAATCACAATCCTAACCCTAACCCTAATCCTAAACCTAACCCTAACCCTAATCACAACCCTAACCCTAACCCTATCCTAACCCTAACCCTAACCCTAATCACAACCCTAACCCTAACCCTAATCCTAACCCTAACCCTAATCACAACCCTAACCCTAAACCCTAATCCTAACCCTAACCCTAATCACAACCCTAACCCTAACCCTAATCCTAACCCTAACCCTAACCCTAATCCTAATCCTAATCCTAATCCTAATCCTAACCCTAACCCTAACCCTAATCACAACCCTAACCCTAACCCTAACCCTAATCCTAACCCTAACCCTAACCCTAATCACAACCCTAACCCTAATCCTAACCCTAACCCTAACCCTAACCCTAACCCTAATCCTAACCCTACCCTAATCACAACCCTAACCCTAACCCTAACCCTAATCCTAACCCTAACCCTAATCCTAATCCTAATCCTAACCCTAACCCTAATCACAACCCTAACCCTAACCCTAACCCTAATCCTAACCCTAACCCTAACCCTAATCACAACCCTAACCCTAACCTTAATCCTAACCCTAACCCTAACCCTAACCCTAACCCTAATCCTAATCACAACCCTAACCCTAACCCTAACCCTAATCCTAATCCTAATCCTAACCCTAACTCTAATCACAACCTAACCCTAACCCTAACCCTAATCCTAACCCTAACCCTAATCACAACCCTAACCCTAACCCTAATCCTAACCCTAATCCTAACCCTAACCCTAATCACAACCCTAACCCTAACCCTAACCCTAATCCTAACCCTAACCCTAACCCTAATCCTAACCCTAACCCTAATCACAACCCTAACCCTAACCCTAACCCCAACCCTAACCCTAACCCTAATCATAACCCTAACCCTAATCACAACCCTAACCCTAATCATAATCCTAACCCTAATCACAACCCTAATCATAACCCTAACCCCAACCCCAACCCTAACCCTAACCCTAATCACAACCCTAACCCTAACCCTAACCCCAACCCTAACCCTAACCCTAATCACAACCCCAACCCTAACCCTAACCCTAACCCTAACCCCAACCCCAACCCTAACCCTAACCCAAACCCTAACCCTAACCCTAATCACAACCCCAACCCTAACCCTAACCCTAACCCCAACCCTAACCCTAACCCCAACCCTAACCCTAACCCTAACCCCAACCCAAACCCTAACCCTAATCACAACCCTAACCCTGACCCTAATCAAAACCCTAACCCTAACCCCAACCCCAACCCCAACCCCAACCCTAACCCAAACCCAAACCCTAACCCTAATCACAACCCTAACCCTAACCCTAATCACAACCCTGACCCTAATCAAAACCCTAACCCTAACCCTAACCCTAACCCAAACCCTAACCCTAACCCCAACCCAAACCCTAACCCTAACCCCAACCCTAATCACAACCCTAATCCTAACCCTAACCCTAATCACAACCCTAACCCTAATCATAACCCTAATCACAACCCTAACCCTAACCCTAATCACAACCCTAACCCTAACCCTAATCACAACCCTAATCCTAACCCTAACCCTAACCCTAATCACAAACCCTAACCCTAATCACAACCCTAACCCTAACCCTACCCTAACTCCTAACCAAGCGGCAAACTCTGAGAGCCGATGCTTTATAATGAATCAGAAGAGCCAGCTCACATCCAGAGAGAGCCGGCTCCCGGTTTGTTCCTTTCCCTGCTTAGCTCTCACAGTGCTCAGCCCCAGCTCTGCTCACAGCAGAACTTTGTTTTGATTGGTTAGCATGGCGGCCATGCGGCCAATCACATGTGAGGATATAGGATACAGGTGATGGAGGGGAGGCTGTGTATCATGGATACATCTGTTCCTTCAGAGAGGGTTAGGGTTAGGGTTCTTCTCAAAGACCGGGCAAATACTCACTGAGAGGAGAAACCGGATCAGCCAATCCAAGCTGAGGGATTGGATTTTTCTCAATGCCAACCTGAGGACATTAATAAGGTTTGATCATGTTTGGTTCTGGTTCTGTTCCTTGAGTTTAGTTCTGGTTCTGTTTGCTAGAGTTTGGTTCTGGTTCTGTTTGCTTGAGTTTGGTTCTGGTTTTAGTTCAGTTTGCTTGAGTTCGGTTCTGGTTCTGTTAAGGTATGGTTCTGGTTCTGTTCTGTTCTGTTCTGTTCTGGTTCTGTTCTGTTCTGTTCTGGTTCGATTCTGGTTCTGTTCCAGTTCGGTTCTGGTTCGGTTCTGGTTCGGTTCTGGTATGGTTCTGGTATGGTTCTGGTTCGGTTCTGGTTCAGTTCTGGTATGGTTCTGGTTCGGTTCCGGTTCGGGTCTGGTTCGGTTCTGGTTTGGTTCTGGTTTGGTTCTGGTTCAAGTCTGGTTCGGTTCTGGTTCGGTTCTGGTTCGGTTCTGGTACGGATCTGGTTCGGTTCTGGTTCGGGTCTGGTTCGGGTTCGGTTCGGGTTTGGGTTCGGTTCTGGTTCGGTTCCGTTCTGGTAGGGTTCCGGTTCGGTTCCGAACCATTTCATTTCCATCTCCCATGGACAGTCCCCACCGAAATTCAAACCCATGACCCTTGGATTGAAAGGCAGCAGCAATGTCCGCCACACCATAAGCCAACAATGCAGTGCTTGCCTCTTTAGGTCTTTTCATTCCACTTTTTTTTACTAGTTTAAAAAGCACAGCTCATGCACATTATAAAAAATGTTAAATCTGATTTTTTATAGCTCAGACAAATAGAAACTGGATCATTTAGCGTCATCATAACATTTTTTTGGGCATAAAATGAACATACAGCATGCTTCAGGTATCAGAGAAACTCTGCTGCTTTCACACTTTCATGCTCTCTCCTTCTCTCTTTCTTACTCTCTCTTCCAGCTGGTTGTTGGAAGCCAACTTCATGTTCTGCAGACAGCTGGTTAATCTGCCATAGTGATGAATTAGCTACAAAATGCACACACACACACACAACTACTCACACACACATACACACACACACACACACATGCATAGAGCCAGCTGATGCTGACATCAGCTTTAGCAAAGGAAGGATTAAATATATCTGCTCTATTGAGCTGGGAATTACACATTACACACACTCACACACACTAAGGTAAACACACACACACACAGTCACACACACACACTCAAACCCACAGTAAATCCATGTAGTAATAACAAGACTTAGAAACAGCAAGTCAGTGAACTGAGCATCAAAGTAAAATGAAATGAAATATGAGTATTTACCTTTTCTCTTGTAATGTGTGTGTGTGTGTCTGTGTGTGTGTGTGTGTGTGTGTGTGCATGTGTGTGTGTGTGTGTGTGTGAGTCTAATCCAGGCTGACCAGGCAGTCAGTAATCAGAGGCCAGCTGTGGGTTATAATCTCACACAAAATACACACACACGCCATCTCATACACACACACGACAGCGCACAGCAGTCAAGCAACAATGTGATTCCTGGTTGTAGAGGAAAAGCAAAAATATTTTTCTTCAGTCTTTGAAAAAAGCAGGTCAGTGCTTCACAGCGACCTAAAGAAGAAAATGCTTACACCTTTAAGGCTTCAAAGAGTCAACAGAGTGTGGAAAACACGTCAGGTTCATCCCCAGGACTTAAATGTCCACAATAAAATTCTGCTTATACTGCGCAGCTCATGTTTGGTTTTCTTATCTCTGAATTAGTCTCATGTTTTCCTGAGTAAACAGAAAATCTGTACTAATCACCTCCAAACAACCCCTCTATAAATCAATAACGGGGTACCACAGGGCGTTGTACTGGATCCTTTTCTATTCAAACTCTAAATGAACAATATCAGCACTTAAACAAATGATTGCATTATCTCTCTTTATGCAGACAACACTGTTTTGTTTACATGTGACTCCTCTTGAACAAAGGCTGTATAAAATCACTGTCTGCTTTTAACATTCTTCAGATATCCCTGCTCTGAAGCTTAAACTGAGTGCTGGCAAATGTCTGAAACTAATGTCTCCCTGACACCTACACACTTACTGGTACTGACATGGAAACTGTCCAATATTTGCAATACCTGGAAATTTGGCTTGTCAGCAGTCTCACTGTGTTAGGATTAACTGGCACAGACACCAAAGATAAAGGTTGTTTTTAAATGTCAGAATAAATTATCTTTTTGCTATGAGGTCAGAAAAACGGGTGAAGTCTACCTTCTATCTCTGACTGTGGAGGTCTTTTCTGCTTTATCTTTTTTACATGCTGTCCATCAATGTGTGTTTCATCTCATGTTATAAATATATACTGTACACTAAGGGGGGAAGGAAGCCCGCCCTCACTAAAAACTGAAAGATAACTTTAATCCAAAAATGTTCACAGAAACCTTAGCCTGAAAAAGCTACATCAGTACCTCACACCACTTCTAAAAATTAAAAATCAATACTTCTTTATTCCTATAGCTGTGTATTGCATCATTAACAGTAAGAGATTGCGTGCTATAGCACTTCATTCATCTTCTTGTGATATTGTGTAGACACTGCAAAAGTTTGAGTATAGTGACCTCTTCTTCCAATTGTATTTAATCAATTTTGTATTATTAGTGTATATTTTGACATGTATGTCCATGTATGTAGTATACATGTGCAGGCAGATGTGGGTATAGATTAATGAACTACTTATTTCTAGATGAGGTTTTGGTCAGCTATGCATTCTTTTCTCTTCAGTGGTTGTGATAGGATGGTACTGCTGTTTTTGATTTCAGTGATATATTGTGAACCCTGACTTTACATCCTGATAGGGGTGGGGGTTTGTCCAATTATTCCACGATCACTCAATTGTGTATCATATGTAACTCTGAATGTGAGAAAAACACAAATTAAGTCTGAGAAAAAAATATATATAAAACCAATACTCCAATCTTGTGAATCAAGTTGTGAAATGTACAGAAAACAACAACCACTGAACTGAAGCCTGAGCTGGCCACACTGATAGCCCCAGAAAAACTGCAGTGAAATTAACTGCAGTTCCTAGAGTGTCCACTAGAGGTTGGTTCTGAAGTCGATGCAACCCTGTTACAGTCCATATTAAAATTCCCATATATTATAAAGGCTTAGAGCTAGGGTAAGGCTGATTTGACAGACAGGTGAGTGGGTTGTAAATGTTTGCCAGGCTTCCATGCTACGGTCTTAACTTCATCTCTTTGCCAGTTTAAAGAGAAGTTGGAAGGTAGTTAGAGTCATTTCCAACATGACAACGGACATCCTTGGCTGTCATAGCGCCTTTACAGAAACCAAGAGGTGACATCACTAGTCCTTGTCATACTTCCAGTTTAATGCACAATATCTATGCCCCTGCAGCTTCTCACCTTCAATATGAATGTCTCTGAGGCATGATGGTGGGACGGGATCACTGTGAGCCAGCTGAACAGCACTGTGAGTACGTATGCATGTCCTTGCGGGTGTGAATGTGAAGCTCCTGTGGTGTGTTTACCTTTCATGCTTCTGCGAGGCCATAACACAATGTGAAACCACACACTGAGACACCGATATTACACTGTCATGGGATTAATATGAAAGCACACAGGCGTGGAGCTGCATTATGACTCTACTGCAGACTCGCAATATGAAGAGGACTGTTGAGACTACGTCCACATTTGAGACAGTCTATGGTTTCTCCATGAGGTTATAATGGAGTCAGATGATAGCTGATGGTCTAAGAGATCCCTGTTTCTAACATCTAGTTTTGTACCTTCTTTGGATGCATATATAAGATGTGCTCAAGTAGAAAACAAACATGTAAAATTATATTCTTCACTTTATGCTCTGCTTAAATTGATCTCATTAGCAGAGCATATCTATTTTAGGGAAGCAATCAAAGACAGCAGACCTCTGCCAAGGCCCTGTTCATAACTAAGCTGATTCTGGATCTGGTTCCAGCTTTCATAGGTTCTTCCTTGGCTTACGCTCAACCCTTCCACAAAGTTTCCTGAAAACTGGGCCATTAGTTTGTCCTGTCACTTGCTGAAAAACTTTCAAATAGCACAAAAACCCTAAAAATATCAAACTAGAGGCAGCTCCACTCACCATGATGTACAGCCATTAAGACTGTTCTCTGGTGAAAAGCTTTCATGTCTAAAATGTGTGTCAGCTATTGTTCAGTGGGGCATGAAAGCTTTTATGAGCTGTTGTTCGTCTGGAGAATGTTTTTAACCCACAAGGGCATGTCACCCGACAACTGACATTATGAGAAAACACTAGAAACACGAGCTTCACACCGTCCAATTTTTCATCTTTTCTTTCCTTGCTTGAAAATTGTTTTTATGTCAGTGAGTGGACAAACATGGAGCTGTTAAGTGGTCGAAAGCTCTGATTTCTGCTGTTGAACCAGATAAAGAAGAGGCGATATTGAGGGGGGCACTAATGTATGTCCTTGTTCCCTCAGAGAAACTGTACAGCACACACACACATCAACACACACGCACACACAAACAGTAACCTGAGGGAACAACAGGACAAAGAAACTAATGGAGATGTGAAAAGACAGAGAGGGAGGTCTTAGAGTGGCTGTCTCTCACCCTGAGGCCAGGAGCTGGTAATGACAGTGGTCAAAGACACACACACACACGCACACACACACACACACACGCAGAGTAAACAGCACAGTGGCCAGCAGCGGTGGAGATCCTGAAACGAACTACAAGATCCATTTTGATGTTTGTGTGTTTGTCCCTGCAGGAATCTGAGCTACAATCAGAGGAAACTGGTGAAAACACAAACCTCTGCCTTAAAGTATCTTCACTGCACATTTTTATATTTCAAACTACACTTCAAGTAACCATTTGTATTTTACATAAAGAGTAATTCTGAACCGATCAAAAGAAATGAGGGTCAAATAATATCAAACACTCACATCCACAAAGGCAGATCTTCCTCCCAGGCTGTCCTCGACCTCCAACCAGCTTCACAAGTTCATATCTTAGCAAACCACTTATTTCTAACCTCGAAACCTCAAACTAGAGCAGCTCTGACCTGAAACCACAAACTTTACGCTGGATTGATGAAGCTAGTTGGAAGGAGGAACTAGCTGACGGGCTGAATTCAGGACACAAACTTTAAAATAAGTTTAATTTTCCTGGCTCCCTCCCCTCATTCTACTTAGAAGACAAAACTGCTGTAAGCTTGTAAATTATGACTCCAACCTAAATTTAAAGTAAGCAGAGAAAACTACAGCAGAATGAAAATATAGGGATGCCTCTTTATTCTGTGTAATTTTATCAGTGTTGCACTTTATGGATGTGTTGATATGAAGTTTACCTGAGCCCTGAAGTTTATTTAGAAAGTGACACTGGACAGGAGGAACTTCAACAATGATGCAGTCCTCTTATTGTTGTGTGAATGGTCTGTTTCTGAACTCGACTTAAGAGCGCAACAAACTGCAGAAACGTTTGTTTAGCTGCATGAAGTGAAGAAACTCTCAGATAGCAACAACTATGCAGCAAAGCAAATGTACAAGCACATATTTACATAAATACTGCATCATTTTTAAGATTCTGTTTCTCACTTTCAAGGCCATCAACAACCTCCTCAGGACCTCATTGAGCTCCTCCATACTAAAATACCCACCCTACCGTAGTCTCAGGTCCTCCTCTTCCACCCAACTCACCCTCCCACCTGCTCGCTTGACCGCCACAGGGTCGAGAGCCTTCAGCCGCTCGGCCCCCCGCCTCTGGAACTCTCTCCCCCAGGTCTTACAAAATTCCACCTCTCCCACCACCTTCAAATTGTGCCTCAAAACTCACATTTTCCACCAAACCTACTCACTTTAATTTGTCTCTATGGGACTGGAAAGACTTCAATTCCATTTTTCTAGTATTGCATTTTTATCATGTTGTATTTATGTATTTATTTACTGTTGACTGTTGTTTTTTACTGTTGGTTATGCTGTAAGGTGACCTTCAGTGTCCAGAAAGGTGCCTACACTGCAAAAACTCAAAATCTTACCGAGTGAAATTGTCTCATTTTTAGTCAAAATGTCTTCTCCCACTTGATTTAAGATAAATTTACTTAACAAGTAACATTTGAGCAAGATAGAGGGACTTGTTTTAAGACATCTTAAATATCTTGTTAATTGAAACAATCTTGAAATGATCTTGTTTTGAGTTGTAATTTAGAAGAAACAAGGTTTATTTTACATTTCATACATTTGTCAAGCTGAGATCTTATTTGTAGAAGACGGATAATCTTGATTTAAGACAAATCCTTAACTTGATTTAAGTAAATGCATTTTATTGGAGAATCTATCAGAAAACAGCTCTATTGATAAAAGAAAGAAAGAAAGAAAAGTTGTTTTTTTAAGGGTGGGTTTCAGTTTTCAGGCACTGTTTCTTCTAAATCAGATAAAAATATCCATCCTCAAACTACATGCACACAATGAAACACCTACTTTTGAGCAAAACTGGCTTATCCTAAAAAACAACATGACTGAATATTAGTATATCCAGCTCACTATGAGAAGACATTATATCTCAAAATGCTCAAATTAAACTTTGTAATCCTATTTCAAGTACAAGATGGTCTTACACCTAGAGAAGTGCCGCAATAATACAACTCAAATTAAGGTGAATATATCTCAAATGAAGAAGTTGACATGAAATGTATTAGTGCAAAAATATTTTTTGAGTGAAAAAATATTAATTGTTATCATTCCTGTCTTATTCTGAGACACTAAGCTTTAAAACACTGGTAAAATATTGCTTAAAATAAGTTTCCCCTGCTAATTTTAAGATCACAGTTTTCTAATTATTACGTCTTATTTTAAGAAATCTTATCAAGCAAATTTTCACTTGTTCTATTGGCAGATTTTTTAGCTTATTTCAAGGTAAAAGTACCTTGAAATATGTTTTTTTTTCTTGTTTTTGGAGGGGCATTTTATTCACTGTATAAATAAAATATCTTATCATTATCATTATATTTATTTATTCAGAAGAGGGACAATGTGCATCAATCAGCATTCAGACAATGTGGATGTATCTGAGTTAGCCAATTTTCACTGGCAGCTCCTTATTATAAATATATATAATTAAATCAAGTCTAAAGAAGGACTGGTCTCTCTCACTTTTATGTCTGTGTTGGACTATAGCAATGTCTTACACATCCTCTCAAAGCTCACACACTCTGGACACGGTGTATCAGTATAATTTATTTATCAAAAAGTAATACCGGTGTTAGCTAACTTTCTGGCTCAGTCACTTCTTTGCTTTTTAAAGTCACCAAAATTCTTCCCACAGTTTGGTTTTGTTCCTTCGATCTGTGTAACGTGTTTCTCCGTCTGAGGGCTCCACTTTCTGTTCTTTATAACTCATTCATCTCAGCGTTATTGCACCTGGAGGGATGCATTGAAAATTAAAGCTGAGTATCACTCATACAATCAGGGAGGTTAACCGTGTCTTAGATGAACTGAGCCAGATTGAGGTCAAGAAGCTTTACAGTGACACTAATAATGACGAGTCTGATGAGCTCTCATTTATTCAGATTGCAGTGAACCTTAGAGATCTGCAGGAGGCCGTAACCTGAGGAGACTTTCAGGACACTTAAGGTGATTTCCTTTCAGCTAATTGTGATTCCTCCCTCCTCAAGACACTGACCCAGAACGACTACGACAGCAGCAGGCTTGATCTGTTTTCTTAAGCTGATGTGTTATATGTTATCACAACTAAGATTCAAATAAATGTTTTTGCTTGTAAGTACATTTGAGCATATTTATATTAATATGTGTATTTGCATGAATGGATTTGTTTGTGTAGCACCTCAGATTTAAACTTCTTATATACTGATTTAAGCCGCAGCTGTTGTTTTTTATACAATAATGGTAGCGAGAGGTCGACCCATTTGGAAACTACATTTCCAGCATCCTTTCAATTCTATTGTGCTGGTTCATCAGCTCAGACATGTTGGACTCCACATTAGTTTAATGGAAAGCATCGAGTCAGACAGGTGGAAAGACAGGTTTGCAGACAGTCCAGCTTTCTGCCTGTCTGTCTCCTGGTTGTCATGGAAGCGCTGTGTAGTTACACCACAAATGTTGATGTCACCGTGGTCAGGTCAACGGGGAAACTATGACACACACACAAACATGCACACAGGCTGAAAGGTGACCTGCAGTCTCATGCATGGTCCAGCTGCTGTCAGGTCTGCATGAGCAGTTTGAAAGGTCTCCCTCTGGATTCTAATGAAATCAAACCTGTTTGTTCCACCAACGTTTGATGTCATCAAACAACAACCTTCTGGTTTATTTACATTCAGTCACGACCTGTCTGTAGTTGTATTGTTGTTTTATTAGACTTGGTCTGACAGTCCTGACTCTGATGCACTGTGCCATCAGAAACAAAAGACCTTCACAGGAAACATTCCAGAGGGTAATTCTTCTGTAACCTGATGACATTTTTTTGGGCAACATTGGCAGGTTACTAGTCAGATAATTACATCTAAATTAAAGAAAATAGGGGGCTCAGTTACCCAATGTTCTGATGTTAACTCAAATAAACAAGCAACAGGAAATGTATACTCTCTGGGATCTGTTCCTTTCACAAGGAGTTCATGATCTACACACTAGTGCCAAAAAACATTTCTAGAAGAGCAATATATTCCTTCAAATTGTGCAATAAATTGTTCTCCAGTTAAAATTTGTTTTTGTGCAATTTACTTTTTTCTACAATGCAATATATACAATATAAGAATATGCATTCACACAGTGTGATATACAATTTAACTGTACAATACACACTTTCTACAGTGGATATAAAGTGTTTACTGAGCAATATATACTTTACATTATTACACTTTTCACTGAATATACATTTTGACTGTGCAATTTCTTGTTTTCATTGTTAAACAGACACTTTTTAGAACAGATAAACAGCATTTACTTGAATATGTCCAGTTTGCATAGAGCCAAATACATTTTTCATTGTGAATTTACATTTTTTAACTGGGAAATATTCAAATTTCAAGTGTGTGATACTATTTTTACTGAATAATATATGTTTACTTTTTTTTAAAGTTATATTTTTGGGCTTTTTTGCCTTTATTAGGATAGAACAGCTGAAGAGAGACAGGAAATGTTGGGAGTAGAGAAAGGGGGAAGACATGCAGCAAATGGTTGACCGGCCGGGAGTCGACCTGGCGACCTCTGCGACGAGGACTACAGCCTCTATACATGGGACGCTTAGACCACTAGGCCACCAGCACCCCAATATATGTTTACTTGTCTAGTTTGAACTGGTCGTTGATTGAATGTCTGCTACTGGGCTTCAGATGCCTTGATGTTGAGGACTTACAGTGAAGCACTTGATATCTTGCACACTATGATTTTTGATCTCCTGTATTTCCAAAGAAAAGCAAAGAAAAGGTTACAACTGCAAGAATTTTTTAAAAAGTTAACTAGAACTTGCATGTTTTATTTCTCTCTGCATCTGAAAAAGTTAGAAAAGCAGTCTGCTCTCTTAACGGTCACTCCTCTTTTAGCTCTCGTTAATGTTGCAGGGCGTAATAAAACATGCAATCTTCTGATAAAGAGGCTGAGTCACATTAGATGGTGGTTTCATTTCTAACCTCAGTTAATGTGTCTGACTGTGTTTAATGAATGATAAATGATGACTTGTTCCAGTCTGTTGCTTTCAGCAGCAACTATTTGACAGAATCAGGGATTTAATTTGTATCACTCTCAGAAAGTGATGCAGAGTGTATTTGTGCGACTCTAATCCTCTCGTGTATATGGCTGACATCATGTTGTTTGGTTTACATACTGCAGCAGGGATTATACTGGAGCACACACACACGGTCACACACACACACACACGCACGGTCACGCTCACACACACAGAACAAGAGGTAAACTGGAGCTTGGTCTCTCTATCTAACCTTCACTTCAGGACGCTGTGACTTCTATTCTGTCTTTAAATAGCTGCTCCATCAGGACCTGACACTTACTATTCAAGGTGAGACCCAGCTTTCACACTCAAATCCAGGTCTGTATGGTGGCGCTAACTGCTACTGCCAACACATTTACAAACCCAAGGGTCAAACCTAATGACCCAACTCACTGTTACACGACTCACAAAATAAGACATATGACTGTTTCAGCATGGAAAGAAACCCCTGTTTCTAATCCTTCAATCCTGATTTTAATATTCTATTGCCTCTGTGTGGATGTTGCAGAGTGCAGATTGATAAAATTATGTTGCAAGAATAAAGGCTGCAGCAACTCCAGAGTAGGGCTTGGCGATAAAACGATAACGATCATTATTGTGATATTATTTTTCTCAATATAAATATGACAAATGTACGATGTAGGTCTGTACTTTGCTATAAATAACACAATTTAAGGTGGAAGTTTGGAGCCATAAATAAATGGACCTTGCCCCGGGCCGTACTTTGGACATGCCTGTTATAGAGCATCATCATCATCATCATCATGATTTCTTACCCTGAAAGTTGATGATATTGGATGGTGGTCTAAAATGAATCCCTGGCACTCACATTATTAATGTATAAATCTTGTTTATATCATTGGTAAAGGAAAAAAAAAGAGGCTACAATGGGGTTTAAAGAGGCTTTATGTGATTGGTTGTTTTTCGTCAACACTGTTCTGTTTCCCCAGTAACCATCAGAAACTCCTGGAAGTCACTGCGCCATGCCAAGAAATAATCCTGCTTTAAAGGTAAAGGTAGGTGAATATTGTTACGTTGGGATAAGCCGACGCTCGCTGTTGCACCCTGTTAATAGTCTTTATGCTAAGCTAAATGTAGCTTGGTATAATATCTTGGCAAAGGGTAGATGTGTGTATCATCGCCAGTAAAAAGGTCTTAACTGTGATGTAAGCTTCAAACAAACTTTTAAACTTTTAAATATTTTCATGGATAATCTCGTCCAACTCTGTGAAATAAGCTGCAGAGGACACCCAAAGGTTTGAGCTCTCCTTAAAAACACAAAGTTATTTTGAATCTGAGCAAACATTCGTAAAATGATTCTTCTTCCTGCCTGTGCAGGAAGTATGAAAATCACAGAGATTAAACCAGATGTTCCTCTATTACAGACTGTCGGGGATTAACACACAAACACACACATATACACACAACTGCATGTAGGTTACCAGGCAGGCTGTGCAGGATTTGGTGGGAAATGATTGGTTGAGCCAGAAGGGGATTGCGGGATTGGGATTATAATCCACAGATAAGTGTGTTTGTGTGTGCGTGTGTGTTTTTGTGTGCGTGTGTGTTTTTGTGTGTGTGTGTGTTTGTGTGGTGTAGCTCAGTTAGTATAATCTGTGGTCTAATAATGGAGATTACGACTTGCACTCTTCTGAACATCTACTGACAGTCGTCTGACTTCCCCTCCCTGCTGAGAGAAAGGCTGAACTTCTCTGACCTCCCTGTGACTGTGTGTGTGTTCAGCATGCATGCGTGCGTGCGTGCGTGTGTGTGTGTGTACAGAAGAAAGTTTAAGCATGAAAGTTCGTTCTCAGACTTAACTCATGGTGTCCGTTTATTGAACTAGCTCCCCACGTCACCAGGTTTATGTAGGTGCCAGGATGTGAATATAACTGTCCACTGACTATTAATAACATCAACTTTATGAGGAAAACGCACACTGTGTGATTTCATTATTCATTATAGTGATGAGTGCAATAAATATGCAAATATCAAAGAATGCATGTTAGCTGTAACTCATACTTTCTTTGTGGTGGGCTGCTGTTTTTCTCTGGGTGCAGCATGTTCCTCCCATAGACTGTATAAATAATGGACGTAGTATCTGTGACGTCACCCATCTGTTTCTGAAGAGCTGTTTTGAAGCCAATCGTCGGCGGCAGCCATATTGGAAATGTTGAACTCAACATAACTGCTTTCAAGCTAGTGTGAGGTAAAGAAGCGGGCTTTGAGCCTCCTCACCAACAGCTATAGTGTTCCCGCCTGTCAATCAAGTCAGCTGCTCCTCTTGTAATGGAAAACTTGTAATCTTAATAAGTTTGAAATTGCCACAATATGAAAATGTGTGCCGATCGATAAATTAACTATCCAGACTACATTCGTATTTAGTACCAGGCTGTAAACATGTTTATTTCTGCTGTAAAGATCTTTTTTTTATCTGTGTGTATCTGGTTTCTGGTACTTCATGAGCCAGCCTCAAGCGGACACTCTAGAAACTGCAGTTTTTAACACTTCCTCATTGGCTTCAATTCTCGCGGATGGAGGTTGCCTCTTGGTCCCTCCTGAATCCAAATAAATCCAACTAGCATTTTTTAGCTGCTTGATAAACCTGGGAGAAACTGAAAGCTAGCTTGAACTTCATGTGAGAGCATCAAAGTGGTGTGAAACATAGACTGTATGACACTAAAGGCTGATTTATACTTCTGTGTCGCCCCTACACAGCAGGGGCAGACAATGATAGCCGATCGCCTGCTTCTGGCCTCGCTACGATCTCTGTTTACTTTTCCACAGCGATTCAGAGCGTGTTATGTTAATCTACAGCTGATACATGTTGCTGTTTATCAAACAGACATGATTACATGAAGAATAGAGAGGAGGAGATGAAATACACGGCCGATATGCGGGATCCCGGAAGTGGTGTGAATGCGGGAAATACAATGCCACTGAGCGGACCAATCACAGAGCTTGCGTTCTGCGTCGGCTCTACGGGGAGTTACATTTTGGAGGAGGTGCATGTCAGCTACGTGCGTAGGCTTTGGCATAGGTACGGGAGCTACACAGACCCCCGGCGTAGGGTACGCCGTTGATTCAACGCAGAAGTATAAATCAGCCTTAAGGATGTAGTGTCGGTTTTTGAAGCAGAGTTTTGAAGCCTATTGTTGGGAGTCCCCATATTGAAAATGCTGGAGTTGACTCTACGACCAAAATGACCAATAAAAACCTACAAGATCTGTTTTAAGCAACAGTCAGACTGTTATGGCCCTTAGCCCTACTCTACTCGACTTGACCCGACTCTACTCAGTTTGTGTTGCGTTTCCACGGGCGCGGTACCTCATGTCAGATACTGTTTTTTCGTACCTGCTCTGCTCTGGTTCCGAGCGAGCTGAGGCGATACTAGAAGGTGATGTCAACGGACTGCCGGACACTGATTGGTCAGAGAATGTCATCACCGAAGAGTCATGAGCGCGATGCCCAAAGCAGGAATCAAACCCGCCATTTTCAACAAACAACATCAGTACCGTACAATGTCTGCACGCAAAGTTTCTCAGTGGTTCCTCCTCTCTCGCTCAGCCTGTGAAAAAAACACAGACCGAGCAGCAAGTACACCATTTCCTACATGTCCTCCATTGTATGTGATTGTTGTGTGTGTGTCGCGTCCAAAATGACATGATCGAGTTTCACGCAGCAGTGTTATGACAACCTCGCCCACCATGAGTCGGTACCCGGGCTGGTGGAAAAGAAACCCAAACCGAGTCGAGTCGAGTAGAGCAGAGTCAAGTCGAGTAGGGCTGGAACTGTGTAGTGGAAAAGGGTCATGAGACTGTCTACCTCTTCACCACTAATCTTTATGACTATTTGGTAGACTATAACACAGTCTTATCTCCATATGACTACCTCTATAGGCTTTACATTTCAGAGATTCCAACAGAGGCTACAGAAGTACTGGGAGCCAACACAGAGACAGAGGGAGCTTTTCTCTTTAGACTCCAGCTCAATAAAACTCGAGCCATCAGCCACTAGGGACACACTTTTGAGGAAGAGACAAACTGGCCATGGTTGACTCAGCAGTGCTTCTACACAGGACCAGGATCCTGTGGGGAATGTTTTGAGGCTGTGGGAATCCTGGCTCCAAAGCAAACAAACCTGGGCTAAAATGCTTATTCGTTGTTTGTGTATAGTGAGTCATTAGCAGGGAAGCAAATACACAACAACCAAATCACTGATACAGTGCACCTAGAACTGCAGGACTACAAATGATACTGCAGCACAGGTACTCCAGGTAAGCATCAAAAGTATTCACCATGAAGACTTGAAGCTGCTACCTGAAAACCCTAACCCGTCTCGAAAGACGATAACAAGGCTATGACATCACTTCCTTCTCCACATGCTGACTCATCAAAGATTCAACAGTTTCTCCACTCAACTAATGGAAGAAGAAACATGAGACAAACACAGAAACGAACACCTTGGTGAGGAGGTGGATT
This sequence comes from Notolabrus celidotus, assembly GCF_009762535.1. NCBI lineage: Eukaryota > Metazoa > Chordata > Actinopteri > Labriformes > Labridae > Notolabrus > Notolabrus celidotus. The sequence continues at coordinate 28,906,652 of NC_048281.1, read as the reverse complement.
AAAGCAAGGACACACTGATTAGTTTCAAGGTTTTCTGAACGACATACTTCAGTTCAGAAAGAGTGACATCACAGATGAGGAGGAGGAGGAGAGAGAGAGAGGAGGATGTGGAGGCTAAAGTTTTGTCTCAGTTTCTATATAAAGGCCACCTTTCACCTTCAGGATAAAGGACGCTGTGACTTTATTTGATAAACTTTCCTGTCTTTTCCTGCTGGCACAGAAGTAATGTCACTAAACTAAGCCAAATAAATCTGAAAACAAACTTTTATTCTCTCTGTTTTTGACCCTTCGTCCACATCAAACCAACATTTTTACACCAAAGAAAGGAGCTCTTTGGATTTGTCTGTCTCCTCTAAACCACGGATCCACCACACATCAGTGACATGATGACGTTTTCTTTCATTACCATAAACACACACTGCAGTTTATTTTGACTGCGTCCCTTGCATCCTGCCCTGCTGCCATAAATACTCACGAGAGCCCCACTGTGTATATATCCACTGATGAAAATAGTCCCAGGTAGAGGGGCAATTTGCTCTGTTTGGACAAAGTTAGCCAAATGTAATCTGTGGTGAGATGTTCTAGGAAATAATAAAGACTATTTAAAAATGGAACCATATATCTGTGAGTAGTTTTTAAAGATGAATTTGTACTGTGGGAATCATTGAGTTTACAGTTTAATTTTTTATGTTTAATGCTTGAAGATGGTGAGAAAAGTTACAATGCTTGTTCACATACCGGGATAATAAATCTGATTCTGTCTCTGAATCTCAAAGCTAGCAAAGTCAGACAGTAGTAAAAGCAAGACTCACTCGAATCTGTGAGTAAGAAGAATAAACACCCAATATCACAATATTATTTCATTAAGGAGAAAAACTTCTGGGGGGTTTTAGTGTGAGAAAATATCCTGTCAGACAACTCAGCTGTCGTCATTGACTTCTATTTGTGTTTATTTCTATTAGACTGGTATGTGAAATGAAACTGCAAAAGTTACAGTTTTCTAGGTTAAAAGTGAACCTTTATGACCTTTCTGAACGAAATCATGAGGATAGCTGAACAGGAGTCAAACTAGAGCAGGAAGAGAGAGGAAAACACTAGTTTTTACACTTAAGGGTTGGATATTTAGGTGTGGTTATCCTACTTTTATTTAAATATGAAGCTACAACCCACAGACTCTTGGCTTGGCTTAGCTTAGCATAAAGACCAGAAACAAAGGAAAACAGCTTGGCTTAGTCTATGTAAGCTACAGGTACAGACGCAGTGACTTCCAAGTGTCTCTGCTGCCTAAAACTAAAAACTCTGGGTATAGTTGTACATACTTTGGTATGAATCAAACATACAAACTAAAATATACTAATCAGGTTGTTGAAAGTGCTACTAGGTGGGTTTTGTAACCTTTCAATATCAATCCATCAATCAATCAATCTTTATTTGTATAGCGCCAAATCACAACAAACGTTATCTCAAGACGCTTTTACAAACACAGGAGGTCTAGACCACTCTATGTCAAATTATGACCCAACTTCAAGACAGGGTAAGACTCAGTCTGACCTCACCTTAATCCATCATGAGCATTGCACATCGCAGTATTTAGCTAGTTACAGTGGCGAGGAAAAACTTCCTTTTAACAGGCAGAAACCTCGAGCAGAACCAGACTCATGTAAGACAGCCATCTGCCTCGACCGAGTTGGGTCTGGAAAGACAGATAATAGAGCCGGGTAAACTGTTTCCCCCCCGTTTCCAGTCTGTAATAGGAAAGGTACCATGTCATGTAGCAGTAGTTGCTTGATGACATAATCTGAGGACTCCACAACATAATCAATCACAGACAAACACAGGTGCATTGAGACGTATTCAAAAACACTATGAAGAAAGCATTGCTTATTTTGGTGTCAGAAGGGTTGGAACAAAATCCTCACTTGCAGTATGCCATTTAAATACGATATCCGAAATCAAAGTGTATATCATATTGATTTCTATAAAATCCTTTGAGCTTCTTAAATTTTTTTCAGTTGCTTTGACACTTTTTTCCACCTTTTTTCATTCCTTTACAAACAACAACGTTGGCCTTAATTCCAACTCAAAAGCCTTAACAAGTGCCAAATCTCCAATGAGCCAAGTTTGCCAACATTTTGGTCTTTATGCTAAGCCTGTCTAACTGGTTCCTAGCCGTAGTTTTGTATTTTATTATCAGATATAAGAATAGTGGAAGGCTTCCAACCTCGCAGTACATCAGTCCAAAATGCACCATGTGATGAAGACAAGCTGATAGACAATGAGAGGGGAGAGACTCTGCCACTGTTGTCCTTTCTTCCGTTGGTTCACCGTGGACTTTTTGATTTTTGAAACCTGAAAACAGGAGCACGATTCCTGTAGACGTCTGACTGTGTGTTTGTCACAAAGGTGAAACTGACAAACCTCCTGCAGCCTCCACACTGACAGCAGAGTGTATATGTGTGTATTTGTGTATCAGTGTGACCTTCACAATCACAGTGTGTATGTGTGTAATACCTCAGAGACACAAGTTGCGAGGAAACACTTCATCACTGCCGTCCTATTTACACACACACACACACAGGCACTTTCTCTTTCCCACACACTAACTCAACTTTCTTTTTCTCCTTTCACACTCTGCACACACTCCTAACCTCTCTCAGACCAGGCTCTAATTATGTTTTGATAATAACCACCCAATCACGTTTGATTATTGTCATCACATCCTCTTTGTCATGATGCAAACTTAATTACAAAGTCTAGGGACAACCTGGGGAGCAGGCGCACACGCCAGCTTACACACTTGACACACAGGTAGCTCCATAAATCACAGCAGACAGAATGGGAGTAATGATGTTGCTAGCTGTTAGCACTCTGTTTGGAAGGCAGCACCTTGCTAGCTTAGCACAGTCACACTTAGTACTGTACATGTACTGCAGTAGTCTCAGAAGTATCCCTGTGGGGAAACACAGTTACACAACTACAGAACTACTGAGCGAGCACAAAAATAATTTGAGCAGTTTGCGGCTTGAGCCAAGATTTTGCCGAAGAAATGATTTCTGAGTTCAGAACAAGTTTTTGTTGGTGTTAGGAACTAAAGCTGGACTGATACCACGCTCATCTCTTGAGAGTCCTCACCTTTGTGTATCTCTGAAATTGGACAACCAAGATATAGCATACTGGATCATTAGCTTCCAATGATGCTACAGGTGTGCCTTTTTTATCCAAACAGAGCTTAGCTAGCTGTTACCTTCTTTTTCTGTTCTTTATCACAGACTGTAAAGAACATGGATGCAGCTCTGAAGCCCACAGACAGCAGTTGGAAATTCTGTTTTAACCTAACTTTTGGTCAACTGAGGAAGAGGCAAAGAGGCAGAGTTCAGGCTGGCCTTTAGCCTCCTTGCTAACAGCTACAATTAGGGTTGCCAACTTTCTCACTACTAAATAAGGGACAGGTGCACGGTGCCATATTGGTGTGAGCATTATGTGTGAATTCAGCGTATATTAAAGGTGACATATCATGCAAAATCAACTTTTTAATGGTTCTCTACCTGAAATATGTTTCCCTGGCATGTCTGCAAACCCCCCGAGAATGAAAAAAATCCATTCTGCCCCTGTTCTGATTTCTCCACCTTTCTGTAAATGTGTGTGAAACGAGCCGTTTCAGACTTCCGTGTTTTTGTTACGTAACAACAATATCCGGTCTGTCACGGAGTCAGAGCTCGGAGCTTGTTCAGCCCATAGACTGTATAAAATAATACTGAATCCCCCCTCCGTTTTTCATTACCTGCACAAATGTGTGCTAACAAGGAGCTTAGGAGGGAGGCATGCTAGTTGTAGGCTGTCTTAATAAACACAAAGGTCGGTTTTACTCCCCACGTCTGCAGATTTGAAGATCTAGTGGATGATTTTTATTTATCATGGATAAGTGCTAGTGCTAGTTAGCATAGCCACATAGCTACATGTTTGTAGCTGTGTACCAAGACACACGTCGACATACTGACAAATAAAACAACAAGAAACACTAAATCTGTGACCAATCCTTCAGAAAGGTCCTGCTACAGGCGCCTCTCCGTCAGGATCAGATTCAGAGGGTTGAAGTAACGTGATCTCTGAGCAGCCGTGTATATTCAGCCAACACGTAAACATTAGATCAACGTGCTGGACAGCCGAGGCACATCCACTTCCTGAGGGGGCGTGGTCAGAGAGAAAACAGAGTGTTCTGAGGAGGACTGAAGAAGAGGGCTTTTCAGGCATGCCAAAATCGGATTTCAAAGTGTTTTTTTGAGCATAAACTTTAAAGATATGTTTTGGGGACCTCTTAGACCAATATATATTGATGAAAAAAGCGTGATATGTCACCTTTAATGTATTACTTTACAGCAGTTGCAACCATTGTTCTGTTTAAGTGATAGGTGTTTTCTTGAGAGTTTAACTTGACTTTATTGGATTGGAGTGTCCTGGTCTCCCAACTGTGTGTGCGGAGTGGGCAGGGCTTACCAAAAAGCGTAGTTAATCCTTTTGGTTTCATTTTCACATAGTTAAGCATCAGGACTGGTACGTCTTGTCGGTGAGTAATTGTATACTGGCAGTGCTGATGTTTCAAACAAGAATTGATGTAAACTTATGTTAGTTATTTTTGAGTTGTGTTTTGTGCTTATATTGCAGGTTTACAACCTAATTAAGAGTCATATAACTTCTAACCACCGAGTTTCGGCCGGCAAGTGTGCGTTTGATGTGTACCAGTGTGCAATAAAAGTAAAAAAAAAGGAGACCCGAGTTGTGTCCGCCATATCTGTTCTGACAACCCTTCCAGAGAGGAGTTTATTAAACTATAGCAGGTGGATTAGTAAGAATCTGGACAATTAATATTCTGATTCAACTGGAAATGCAGAAAGTGTGTATATTCCCTTTAATCCATATTGTATCATTATGCAACCTCATATGAATAAACCTCAAAGAAACCACAATTTGGCTCTTTACATCAAAAAACAGACAAAAGAAAAATTAAATGCAAAAGAGGAGTATGACTCCCCAAATTTACTTTTACTTTCTCCATACTTTTTGCTGCTCTTGACTTGACAGCTCTGTGCTGCATCTGTTTCTTGAGTCTGACTATTTAATGGCCATCAAAGAGAAAATCCTCTCCACACTTTTTCGCAGGCGCTGTATAAAACTGATGCGCGTGAGGGGGGCCTGTGATTGGATGACAGGCAGTGTGATTGGCACATGATCTGCCACTGCTGTTGTATCTGATCTAGGATCTGTAGAGTGCAGTCTGCTGTATTTACAAGAGTTAATAGTCAATATACGGGACAATTGAGGTCCCGTATGAAACAAACCAATTTAGCCTAATATACGGGATGTTCCGGATAATACGGGACAGTTGGCAACCATAGCAACAATGTGCCTATCTGCCAGTCAAGTCAGTCACACCATTAATTATGCAAAACGTGTAACCTTTACAGATTCAAAACAAGTGAGCTTTAAAAAAATAAATCCCTCAAACAGTTTTTACAAATAGTGACCCAAACAGTTTTTTGTACCTGGCTGTAAACATGTTTATGTCTGTTGTAAAAATTGGCATTTAAACATGTGTGTTTATGCTTGTTGGCTTTTAAAGCCAGCCTCAAGTGGACAATGCAGCTTTTCCATTTCCACATTGGGTTCTTTTTCCAACATGAAGTTGTCTCTTGTTCTTTCTGCCAAGCTAAGCTACACGGCATCTGGCTCTGGCATCATATTCCATGTACAGACATTAAAGCATCCATCTTCTCACCTAATTATCCAAAAGAGAAGTGCGAAAGTGCTTTCCAAAACTTTAATCAATAACTTGAAAATCTTTTGAATTATGAATCTGTGAGTAAAAGGACGTAAAAATTGGAAACAGCAATAAAAATGTCTTGAATTAATCATGTGCTTAATTAAATACTTATGTGACATTCATGTCCCCGCTTCTTTAACAGGGGAGTGATAAAGTTGTTACGATGAGCTCATTACACCTGCCTGCTGTCACTCTACACACATACACACACACACACACACACACACACACACCCACACACACACGCTCTCATGCCCACATGATGCACAAAGAGCTACATTTAGTACAGAAACAACAGTTTGGGCTTCGTCCATGTTTGTCCGAGTGTTCTCTCTGCAGGTTTCCAAAGTAATCTGTCCTGACGTAACAACATGCTGCTCCTCAATCTGCCCACTGCTGGAGTCCTGGCACACGCACACACACACACACTCCCAAATTCAAACACACACGCAGTGTTTAGTAATGTTGTCATGCTCTATAAATAGGTAAAATTGATTTGTGAGTAGGAGAACAAGAGATTGTGTTACAGTACAATGAAATCTTCCTTTACTGTACAAATGGACAATGCACACTAACAGTTCAGTGGCGTGGACTCAAAGCTGCACACACACACACACACACACACACCTGTAGACCAGCATTCATAAGAGCATCCTAACAACATTATAGCCACATGACTGGCCAGTTAGTACAGTCTAACAGCCAGGTTGGGTAAGAAGTAGTGAGTACAATCTACCCACAGGTTACGACAGTCTCAAGACAGGATAAATGGTCTCACAGCAGATTAGTGTAACAAAAGGTTAGTACATTTAAAGGTATTAAAGACGGTCAAACAAAAGGTTTAATCGATCTACCAGCAGGATAAAGGTGAACAAGATCCAGGTGAGTCAGTCTTATGAAGAGTTATTGGCATTAAAAACTAATGAGCAAAGATCATGAGTTAAAACCTGCATGTGAATATTTCTTTGGCTACCCTGCACGCTGGTACAATTCAACAACCCAGTGTAAAGTTGCACAAATATAAGGCGGTATAAGCACAGCAACATGTGACAGTCTAATAGTAGGTTAGTATGACTGAACATCTGGATAGTGCCGTCTGCTCAAAAGCCATCATCCCTGATGGTATGAGGATTCATAAGTTCACATGCCATGGGTAGCTTACATATCTGGGAAGGCACCGTTAATGCTCAACGCTATATACAGGTAATGGGACAACACGTGCTTCCATCCATACAATGCCTGTTTCAGGAAAGACCTTGAGTAAAACAGCAAGAAGATGCCAAACTACATTTTGCACAACAGCTTGGCTCTACAGTATAAGAATCCACGTACTTCACTGACCTACCTGCAGTCCAGACTTGACACCTATCAAAAACATTTGGTGCATCATGTCACATAAAATACGACAAAGGAGACCCTGAAGTGTGAAGCAACTGAGATCCTAAATCATAATTTAACTTCTCAAAAGTCCAGAGACTGCTCTCCAAGGTTCCCAAATATTTATTACAGAGTGTTGTTAAAAGAAGAGGTGATACAACACAATGGATCACATGTCCCTGTCCCGACTGTTTTGGAACATATTGTAGACACTAAATTTAAAATGAGCATTGCTTTTTGATAAAACAATAAAGGTCTTCAATTTAGGGGTGCCGTTAGCCTAGCGGTCTAAGTGCAAGCCCCACAAACAGAGGCTATAGTCCTCGTTGCAGCGGTTGCAGGTTCGACTCCGGGCCTCTACCATTTGCTGGATGTCTTCCCCCGCTCTCTACTCCTCAAATTTCCTCTCTCTCCAGCTTTCTTATGACATAAATGCCTAAAAACATATCTTTACAAAATAAATACCTTCAGTTTTTAACATTTAATATGTTGCCTTTGCATTATTTTCAATAATTAATGCTTTAAGTGATTTGCAAACCATCAAATTCTGTTTGTATCAACATTTAAACAGCATTACAACTTCTATTAAATTAGGGTTGAATTATAAAAGGGTCTTACATGAGTATTTTACAGTCTAACAGCTGGTGAAAGTGGTCTATTCACGGGTTCATTCAGCCTAACAGCAGTTTATGTCACTTTAATAGCAGCTCAGAATGATCTAGCAGCAGGACAGTGCAGCTCAAGAGCTGCTTAGCACAGTCAGCAACTAGTTAATTTACCAGCAGCAGCAGGTTAAAATTGAATATGAGATGATTGAATCAGTAAAACGATTGGTTAAGAAGATGCAACCACAAGTTAGAGGTAAGCAAAATCTAAGAGGACACTACTGTGCAGCATCAGAGTAAAGCAGTCGAACAAATGTTAAGTGTCGTCTTCTAGGATATAAATATCAGTGCATGGAGACCAGTATCATGTTAGGATGGTAAAACATGAAGAGAGTAAATCAAATAGAATGTCAGGATTCTCTTAAAACGAGTGTAAAAGTAGTGAAAAAAGTCATTAAAAGTAGTTGTCATTTAATATTCTAACTAGTCTAGTTGATCAAACAGTACGAAGGGCAATCTTACAACTGCATTAAAAGGTCAGGAAGCAGGCTGCTATTCCCCTCTGTCGACACACTTCAACAACTAATCAATCACCAGAGTTTAGAGGTTTCAAAACAACGAGCCAGCACAGTCTCAGCTCTGTCTCTTTCTTTTCTCTGATTGGATGTGAGGCTCAGACACTTATCTCTCTCTCCTCTGTCTTTAACAGAAGATTTCTGCTTTAATTAAGTGGATTAGAGGTAATTACACTCAGAGGCTAAGACACACGAGTTTGAAGACCTAACAACCAAACGAGGAGATTCAGGAAACCTCCTATCCTAGGAAGCAAGGGAGGAAAGAGAGGAACGGATAGGAGGATGGAGGTTTGCTCATTCTATGAACCGCTGGAGAGATGCATCACTGAAATCAGTTTTCATGTCATAAAGGGAAAGTGAGAAAAATGAAGGCAGGGCAGGAAAGTAGCGAAGAGGAAATGTAGAAGTAGGGAAGGAAGGGAGGTAATAGGTGAGGAAAGGAAAGAGGGAAGAAGGATGCTTTAAAGAAAGAAGGAAGTATAATAGATTGTACAATCCAGTTTTCAGGTATCTTTCTGTCGAGCTGTAGGGGGCACCACAGTCCAGCTGATCAGGGTCAACATCAGACTGAGCAACAAACACAAACACACACACAGACCCACACACAGGGTCAGTCAAACTGTCACCTGTGTGGAAATTAACAACATCTCCATGACAGAAAGAGAGAGAGACGAGGGACTAGTCGGGGTGAATCCCCTGTGTTTGTGTTTGTGTGCGTGTGTGTGTGTATGTGTATGTGTGTGTGTGTGTGTGTGTGTGTGTGTATGCGAGCCTGTGCAAGGGCTTTGTAAGGGATTATCTGACAATAATGAAGCATGTTCACTACATACGCAAGATTATACTGCCTGTCTGCCTGTCCCATCCACTAAAATAAATCTGTTATAGCTTTCATTTTTAATTCTTATGAAATTATAAAATAATTATGTTGAAGTGGAAGAATTCACCAGAAGGAAACAAATGGAGGCTGAGCATTGTTTTCTATTCTGGATTAGAGTCTAATTGTTTGGTTTATAATAAAAATGCTACACTGAAAAAATGTAGTTCCAAAGTCCAAAAGCCAGACTACATAAAAGTGTGACATAAGACAAGAACAAGCAGCTGATACTCATGTTTGAGAACTTAGGATCATCTAATGTTTGGAGTTAGAGAAGTTGCATATGAGTTTTATATCAATCTGTTATTTGATTAATTAACAGATAGCAGCTGTACAAGTGAGAAGTACTGAAACAATGAGACTTAGAATTATTCTTAAAAAATAAAAGATAAGAAATAATTGAAAGACAAAGAGGGGAGAGCTAAAAAGAGAGATGCGGTGATTAGGAGCAAATTCAGGCCTATTTTACTTATTAACTGTAGAACACTATAAAAACACTACAAACTAAAAAACACTTTAAAAATACCTCATTACAGTTTGAGTTCTGAGTTCAAATTGAAGATATTTTGAATTACTGATTAAAAGTAAAGGATTAAAGAATGAAATGTGCTTGAATCCACCACACACAAGTGAAGCATCTGCACAGTCTCAAGTATTTCTATGTAGCACTTGACTTTAATCTACTTTAAACTGCTTCTCTACTTTATTTTGGAGGAAATAAATACAAAAGTTTAAACATTTAACTTCAGCCTGTGGTTACTTATCATATGATTTCATATTAGTTTAGTTTATTTTATGTATTATTCATCGTGTCATGCACTGAAAAGGTGCCCAGCCCATATGGACTTACAAGACACCACAGAAAATACAGAACAAAAATGGAGCAACAACATAAGAAGAAAAATAAAAAGAAGAGAGCAGTTACAATACTGCACATGTCCAGCAATGACCTTAAGTAATTAAAAGGCATATTAATAAATTATAATCAGCACAAAAGTCTGTTTTTTAGTTATAGTCCATCTTTTCACTTGGTACTACACATTATTATTACAACAATATACATTTACCATCATTATTATAACCATTATAACATGATACCTTTTATTCTTTAGGTACGTTCACTATGATCATAATGAACCAATTTGGCTACCAGATTTTTACTCTTTTCATCCTATAAGGTAGAAATAATTCTGAATAGGTTACTTCTTCCACCATACAATAAATATGTACTGCAGTCTTAATGACACTTTTCATTATCATGACACATTGCCATGTTTAAGAAGGACATATCTCAGCCTATGTCATACTCTATAACCTGACAGCTGTAGTTTTGGACCCCTGGTGTCACTCACACAGCTTGCTCATTCAGGACTGTTCGTCTGACTGAGACTGAAGTCAAACTGGATTTCAGCGACAGAGTGAAACTGTTGAGGACAGGAACCAACAGAGACGCAAAGTGCAGACAAACACAAAGTGTTATACATCGTCCGGAAAGAATAGAAAACCCCAGATGGACACTTGGTGAGGTGTCAGAGTTAATGTTCCAGCTTCAAAGCGATCCGGACAACAAATGACGGACAGACGGACGCTGCGCCTCCGGAACATTTTTGGATTTAAGCTTCTGCTGCTCGTCTCCTTACCTTCAACTTGCATGAATACAATTTAAAACAAAGACGAGGAAGAGGAGGAAAATGAGGTGAAAGATACAGGTGATGAAGAGAAAAAAAGAGGAGGAGGAAGGTGACTTACCGGAGGAGGAGTAGGTGATGAATGGATGAAGAAAGTACAGTCCTGTAGGTTTAAAGCGCTGAACTCCGCTTACGCACGCACCTGCTGCAGATCACTAATCAGTAATCGATACTGAGACTGGGTCTGTGTTTCCTCACTGCAGGTCTTCATTGGATCAGTCAGCGGTCATTGCATCCATCAGGTATCCGGACACTGAGCAACTCTGTGGGATCAGCGGAGAACCGCGCGCTGTTCGCCGCACTGAGAGCAGAGCGGTGCGATTGCGCAGGCGCCACACGGAGGGAGAGAGAGAGAGAGAGAGAGAGAGAGAGAGAGAGAGAGAGAGAGAGAGAGAGAGAGAGAGAGAGAGAGAGAGAGAGAGAGAGAGAGAGGAGAGAGAGAGAGATGGGATTAAATTGCTTCCAATAAAAATAAAGAATTGGATTGATTTATGAGGGAAAAAATAGGCTTTCTAAACCAAGCTTGTTACCTGAGTGCATGTGTGTGTGTGTGTGTGTGTGTGTGTGTGTGTGTGTGTGTGTGTGTGTGTGTGTGTGTGTGTGTGTGTGTGTGTGTGTGTGTGTGTGTCCAGAGGTTTTGCTGTTGGCAAAAGGGGGATAAAATCTTGTTTAAAAAATACTGTAAATACTGGCTGCGTGACACACACATTGTTCTCAGGAGGGCTCAATATTTTCACCTCCCTCTGTTTTCACTGTCAACTCACCTGTTCAGGTGTCAGGTTAAAGGATCATTTCACAGTCCCCCAGCAGCTAGACATGAAGCGTTTCGTATCTTCTCTTTGAAAATGTGATTCATTCATGACCAAACAGCAACCAATCCCCTTTATTATGTGACCCAGCTTTAGAAAATTACTACGCCACGGCTGTGAGGAGAAAAAAAAGGTGATAAAACACACAACTTACAGCTTATAATCATTTAGCCAAACTGTGTGGGTATCATATATGGCACTGCGATGTTTCTCCACTAAACAGGCACTTCATTGGACAGACACTTTATCACCTTTGTTTCACTGAGAGGCATTTCATCATGTTTCATCACAAAGGAGGTCACTGTAAAGGGCACTTCATTACATTTCTCTTTAGAAGAGCACCATAGGGTGGGGTGCCAGGGGGGCAGCAGCACACTATAGAGAGCAATATATTATGTGTTCTCATTTGGATGGGCACATTATAGGGCTAGTATCATATTTTTCTAATGCAAATGCAAATAGAGGGCAATGCATCACAGTTCCTCTACTAGGAGAGAATACAAGAGGGAACTTCATTGCGTTTTCTCTCCTGGAAGGGCACTGCATATTTTCTCCACTGGCTAAGCTTCTAGAAGGCCATGGATCATGTTTTCTCCACTCGAGGGCACGACTTCAGAGCATTGGATCATGTTTTTCTCTGGAAAACATAGAGATGCCCCCCCCAGCCCCCCAAATGGCATTACATCACATTTTCTCTAATAGAAGAGCATTGTCAGATTGAGCTGCAGTAGCAGGCTAACTTTTGTATTTAAGAACACTTCGCTAGTTCAACTCAAACCTGGGGGGCATTTGAGTGGGAAGTACATGTTTTGAAGTTTATCCAGTTTGAGCTCGATGTAAAAGAAAATGCAAGTCTAAAGAATCTTTTGATCAAAGAGATCCCAGTGAAATCAATCAATTCCTCCATAAAATGTTGGTTTAATTTAAAATAATGATGGGAGCAGACTTTAATAATCAGACTGAGTCATGAGTGGACAGAACGGAGGAGTCTGAAAAAACAGAACATCAAACAGAATCTGATCAGAGATCTGAACTTTGACCTTACAACCAATGAGGGAGAACTTTTTCTACTTAAGCCAGAAAGTTTAATTTCCCACTTGATGATGATGTAAGTTAGTTGGTGGGTAAAACTTAAAACAGAACTTTAAAAACACTTAGTCACAAAGTGCTTCACAAACAAGACGGAAAACATACATACAACACTAGCAAGAAAAATGTGTACTCGACACATAAATGACCTTAAACTTGCAGCTACTGAGTTTAGGCTACGTAGAGAGCAGTTAAACCAAGCTTTGTTAGCAAACCCTGCATGTTAAGCACTCGATCCAGCATTCTTTAGGCTCTGTTTTTGGTCTCCACCAGGCCCTGAAATGCACATGTTGCTCTCTAGCTGCAAAATGTTGAGCTCTGCTCAGCAAGTCCTTCACTTTGTTGTTCTCAGCTCTGTGCTGTAAAGGCAATGTACTTTTATCACATTTTTACTAAAGAAGTGAAGCTGTTTGAGTGAATCAAAAATTGCAGGCTGTAAAAAACAACAACATGCTGAAAGTCACTAAAATGGTCCATCTAACTGAAGGGGACTGCAGAGTCTGGTGGTTATATTTTATCTCTTCAAGAAACCTCATTTATATATAAGTTAATAAGACAAGCTGCAACTATGAACACCCATGTATTTATATTTCATGCCTGCACCATAGACTGTATAAAATATGGACGTAGTATCTGTGACTTTACCCATCTGTTTCTGAAGAGCAGTTTTGAGGCCAATCGTCAGCGGCAGCCATATTGCTGCTGTCGAGCGAGTGTGATGTAAAGAGGCGGGCTTTGAGCCTCCTTGCCAACAGCTACAGTGTTCCTGCCTGTCAATCAAGTCAGCTGTGCCTCTCATTGGAAGACTTGTAATCTCAATATCTTTGAAATTGCAGCGTTAGAAAAAAATTCACCCCCCTAAAAGTGTGAGCCAATCTAGAAATTAGCTATCCAGACTACACTCATCTTGTGAACCAGGCTGTAAACATGTTTATTTCTGCTGTAAAGATCGGCTTTTTTGAATTGGTGTGTATGTGATTTCCAGTACTCCTGCAGCCAGCCTCAAGCGGACCGGAGGTTGCCGCTTGGTCAGAACATCAACAATGTATGTTAAAGGGACATATCACGCTTTTTTCATCAATATATATTGGTCTAAGAGGTCCCCAAAACATGTCTTTAAAGTTTATGCTCAAAAAAACACTTTGAAATCAGATTTTGGCATGCCTGAAAAGTCCTCTTCTTCATTCCTCATCAGAACACTATGTTTTCCCTCTGACCACGCCCCCTCCGGAAGTGGATGTGCCTCGGCTCTCCAGCACGTTGATCTAATGTTTACATGTTGGCTGAATATACACGGCTGCTCAGAGATCGCGTTACTTCAACCCTCTGAATCTGATCCTGACGGAGAGGCGCCTGCAGCAGGACCTTTCTGAACGATTGGTCACAGATTTAGTGTTTCTTGTTGTTTTATTTATCAGTATGTCGACGTGTGTCTTGGTACACAGCTACGAACATGTAGCTATGTGGCTATGCTAACTAGCGCTAGCACTTATCCATGATAAATAAACATCATCCACTAGATCTTCAAATCTGCAGACGTGGGGAGTAACACCGACCTCTGCCAGAAAGGCAGCAGGACCTTTTATGAAGGATTGGTCACAGATTTAGTGTTTCTTGTTGTTTTATTTGTCAGTATGTCGACGTGTGTCTTGGTACACAGCTACAGCTACAGCTACAGCTATGAACATATAGCTATGTGGCTATGCTAATTAGCGCTAGCACTTATCCATGACAAATAAAATCATCCA